>NC_048571.1:86002295-86034427 GCF_013265735.2 Oncorhynchus mykiss
AATAGTAATAATAAATAGTAATGGTACAATAATACCTTGTTGAAATCCTGGGACCTGTCTGTCTGTCTGTCTGTCTGTCTGTCTGTCTGTCTGTCTCTCTGTCTGTCTGTCTCTCTGTCTGTTTCTCTGTCTGTCTGTCTGTCTGTCTGTCTGATTTTGATTCAAAACAATACAAAGCATTTGAACTTTTTACTGCAGTGGGCTAAATCAGTGAAAACACAGAGTGCATCTTGGTAGTCTTAAACAAATCTACTTTGAAACAAAAAGTATCCACCTCACACACATGGTTATGGGCTTAAATAAAAGAAGACGCCTGTACCGTGTCAGATATAGAGTTCAAATGCATTACATTTAGAATTTTCATTCCAATATTACACTTAATATGCGTCAAAGAAGACTGGAATATAACAAAACCGTTTGACATAGAAACACCAGATTTGTCCGTTTTTTCCCCCAAAAAATGAATCTTGATTAATTATGAAATTATGAAGAATATTAAGAACATTCCTTCCACGAGGCCAAAAGATGGAGCTTTTGGTAATTGACTACAGGAAAAGGGCTTCAAATAAGCATTTAACAGAATTCACATTAAACCCGTAGGCCTTCGTGGAGATTCCCTTAAAGTTAATGAACCTGCTGCGATAGAGGCAGTAGAGACCACATCAACTACTGCTACAGTCACATAAGGAAGCCCCTTACAGCTGGGACGTGTAGACTACAGCCACATAAGGAAGCCCCTTACAGCTGGTGTAACAGTACAAATTTAGACCGTCCCCTCGCCCATACCCGGGCGCGAACTAGGGACCTTCTGCACACATCAACAGTCACCCTCGAAGCATCGTTACCCATCGCTCCACAAAAGCCGCGGCCCTTGCAGAGCAAGGGGAACTACTACTTCAAGGTCTCAGAGCAAGTGACGTCACTGATTGAAACGCTATTTAGCGCCCACGCTAACTAAGCTAGCCGTTTCACATCCGTTACACTGGGACGTGTAGACTACAGCCACATAAGGAAGCCCCTTACAGGCTGAGGGGAGGCTGAGGGGAGGTTGAGGGGAGGCTGAAGGGAGGCTGAAATGTGTCTGAGAGTGTTAGGGAGGCTGAGGGGAGGCTGGAATTAGGCTGAGAGTGTTAGGGAGGCTGAGAGGAGGCTGAGGGGAGGCTGAGAGTGTTAGGGAGGCTGAGAGGTGGCTGAGGGGAGGCTGAGGGGAGGCTGAGGGTGGATGAGAGTGGAAAAGCTATTAGCGGTGAATATTAGGTCTGACTGCTGGTCTGTCTTACAGCCTTCATTATTCTGACTGGTGGGGGAACCAGGCGCTGCAGGTGCTGCCTGGCCCAGACAAAGACCAACACATCCTACGTAGGACTGGCATAGTACATGTCGAAAGGAGTTACAACTGGACCGGAGAGAGACCGACACAGCCCTACCACAGCTAGACAGAGAGAGAGAGAGACCAACACAGCCCTACCACAGCTAGACAGAGAGAGAGAGACCAACACAGCCCTACCACAGCTAGACCGAGAGAGACCAACACAGCCCTACCACAGCTAGACAGAGAGATAGACCAACACAGCCCTACCACAGCTAGACCGAGAGAGACCAACACAGCCCTACCACAGCAAAACAGAGAGAGAGACCAACACAGCCCTACCACAGCTAGACAGAGAGAGAGACCAACCCAGCCGTACCACAGCTAGACAGAGAGAGAGACCAACACAGCTCTACCACAGCAAAACAGAGAGAGAGACCAACACAGCCCTACCACAGCTAGACAGAGAGAGAGACCAACCCAGCCGTACCACAGCTAGACAGAGAGAGAGACCAACACAGCCGTACCACAGCTAGACAGAGAGAGAGACCAACCCAGCCGTACCACAGCTAGACAGAGAGAGAGACCAACACAGCTCTACCACAGCTAGACAGAGAGAGAGACCAACCCAGCCGTACCACAGCTAGACAGAGAGAGAGACCAACCCAGCTCTACCACAGCTAGACAGAGAGAGAGACCAACCCAGCCGTACCACAGCTAGACAGAGAGAGAGACCAACCCAGCCGTACCACAGCTAGACAGAGAGAGAGACCAACACAGCTCTACCACAGCTAGACAGAGAGAGAATAACATAGTCCTACCACAGCTAGACAGAGAGAGAATAACATAGTCCTACCACAGCTAGACAGAGAGAGAATAACACAGTCCTACCACAGCTAGACAGAGAGAGAATAACACAGTCCTACCACAGCTAGACAGAGAAAGATAGAGGGACCAACACAACCCCACAATAGCTGGGGGAACACAGTGTGCTGTGAAATCTGTGAATGTGGTAGGGCTGTGCTGGTTGGTCACCTCGTTAGTTGGTATGTGTAACTCCTGTGCTGGTTGGTCACCTCGTTAGTCAGTATGCGTAACTCCTGTGCTGGTTGGTCACCTCGTTAGTCGGTATGTGTTACTCATGTGCTGGTTGGTCAACTCGTTAGTCAGTATGTGTTACTCCTGTGCTGGTTGGTCACCTCGTTAGTCACCTCGTTAGTCAGTATGTGTTACTCATGTGCTGGTTGGTCACCTCGTTAGTCAGTATGTGTTACTTCTGTGCTGGTTGGTCACCTCGTTAGTCAGTATGTGTTACTCATGTGCTGGTTGGTCACCTCGTTAGTCGGTATGTGTAACTCCTGTGCTGGTTGGTCACCTCATTAGTCAGTATGTGTAACTCCTGTGCTGGTTGGTCAGCTCGTTAGTCAGTATGTGTTACTCCTGTGCTGGTTGGTCACCTCGTTAGTCGGTATGTGTAACTCCTGTGCTGGTTGGTCACCTCGTTAGTCAGTATGTGTAACTCCTGTGCTGGTTGGTCACCTCGTTAGTCAGTATGTGTAACTCCTGTGCTGGTTGGTCACCTCGTTAGTCGGTATGTGTAACTCCTGTGCTGGTTGGTCACCTCGTTAGTCAGTATGTGTAACTCCTGTGCTGGTTGGTCACCTCGTTAGTCACCTCGTTAGTCAATATGTGTTACTCCTGTGCTGGTTGGTCACCTCATTAGTCAGTATGTGTTACTCATCTGCTGGTTGGTCACCTCGTTAGTCAGTATGTGTAACTCCTGTGCTGGTTAGTCACCTCGTTAGTCAGTATGTGTTACTTCTGTGCTGGTTGGTCACCTCGTTAGTCAGTATGTGTTACTTCTGTGCTGGTTGGTCACCTCGTTAGTCAGTATGTGTTACTTCTGTGCTGGTTGGTCACCTCGTTAGTCAGTATGTGTTACTCCTGTGCTGGTTGGTCACCTCGTTAGTCAGTATGTGTTACTTCTGTGCTGGTTGGTCACCTCGTTAGTCAGTATGTGTTACTTCTGTGCTGGTTGGTCACCTCGTTAGTCGGTATGTGTTACTCCTGTGCTGGTTGGTCACCTCATTAGTCGGTATGTGTTACTCATGTGCTGGTTGGTCACCTCGTTAGTCAGTATGTGTTACTCCTGTGCTGGTTGGTCATCTCGTTAGTCAGTCTGTGTTACTCCTGTGCTGGTTGGTCACCTCGTTAGTCAGTATGTGTAACTCCTGTGCTGGTTGGTCACCTCGTTAGTCGGTATGTGTAACTCCTGTGCTGGTTGGTCACCTCGTTAGTCAGTATGTGTAACTCCTGTGCTGGTTGGTCACCTCGTTAGTCACCTCGTTAGTCAATATGTGTTACTCCTGTGCTGGTTGGTCACCTCATTAGTCAGTATGTGTTACTCATCTGCTGGTTGGTCACCTCGTTAGTCAGTATGTGTAACTCCTGTGCTGGTTAGTCACCTCGTTAGTCAGTATGTGTTACTTCTGTGCTGGTTGGTCACCTCGTTAGTCAGTATGTGTTACTTCTGTGCTGGTTGGTCACCTCGTTAGTCAGTATGTGTTACTTCTGTGCTGGTTGGTCACCTCGTGAGTCAGTATGTGTTACTCCTGTGCTGGTTGGTCACCTCGTTAGTCAGTATGTGTTACTTCTGTGCTGGTTGGTCACCTCGTTAGTCGGTATGTGTTACTCATGTGCTGGTTGGTCACCTCGTTAGTCGGTATGTGTTACTCCTGTGCTGGTTGGTCACCTCATTATTCGGTATGTGTTACTCATGTGCTGGTTGGTCACCTCGTTAGTCAGTATGTGTTACTCCTGTGCTGGTTGGTCATCTCGTTAGTCAGTATGTGTTACTCCTGTGCTGGTTGGTCACCTTGTTAGTCGGTATGTGTTACTCATGTGCTGGTTAGTCACCTCGTTAGTCGATATGTGTTACTGAGATGTGAAGGGTTAACTCCTTTAGTTGTCTCTCCCTATTTTCATTTCTAGACAAACATTCCTTTATCTGATCTTCCCTGTTTTCATTTTGCTCCATTCTTTGGTCAACTTCCTGTCTAACTTTGGGGTGGGTTTCTCTTTTGTTTGCCTCTTAGTGGGCAGATTTAGTGGGTCTCAGGATGTGTGTCTTTTAGGTCCCAGTTGTTGCTAGTCAACTTTCAGTGGAATCCCCCATGAGTGTCTTTCAGAACCCCTCCTAAAACCCCATCTGTTTAGTTCTGGTTGTTGTCAGTGACTCTTTGTTAGTTCCCCCTTCTATTTGAGCAACAGGTTTTTGGTTTTCTTGCTGGGGAACATATCCGTATTCTCCAATAGAATACCTTTGTGGGTTGTGCTGTGAGTAGAGGCACCTCTGTGTGTTTCCCCTGTGTGTTTCCCTGTGTGTTTCCCCTGTGTGTTTTCCTGGGTTGTTTTTGCCTGTTTGTTTTCCCTGTGTGTTTTCCCTGTGTGTTTTTCCCTGTGTTTTCCTGTGTGTTTCCCTGCGTGTTTCACTGTGTGTTTTTCCCTGTGTTTTCCTGTGTGTTTCCCTGCGTGTTTCACTGTGTGTTTTTCCTGTATTTTCCTTTGTGTTTCCCTGCGTGTTTCACTGTGTGTTTTTCCCTGTGTTTTCCTGTGTGTTTCCCTGCGTGTTTCACTGTGTGTTTTTCCTGTGTTTTCCTGTGTGTTTCCCTGCGTGTTTCACTGTGTGTTTTCCCTGTGTTTTCCATTTGTGTTTTCGGAGTGTTTTCCCTGTGTGTTCCCCTGTGTGTTCCCCTGCGTGTTTTGCCTGTGTGTTTTGCCTGTGTGTTTTCTGAGTGTTTTCCCTGTGTGTTCCCCTGTGTGTTCCCCTGTGTGTTTTGCCTGTGTGTTTTGCCTGTGTGTTTTCTGAGTGTTTTCCCTGTGTGTTCCCCTGTGTGTTTTGCCTGTGTGTTTTGCCTGTGTGTTTTGCCTGTGTGTTCCCCTGTGTGTTTTTCCTGTGTTCCCCTGTGTGTTTTGCCTGTGTGTTTTGCCTGTGTGTTTTCTGAGTGTTTTCCCTGTGTGTTCCCCTGTGTGTTCCCCTGTGTGTTTTGCCTGTGTGTTTTGCCTGTGTGTTTTCCCTGTGTGTTTTGCCTGTGTGTTCCCTTGTGTGTTTTGCCTGTGTGTTTTGCCTGTGTGTTTTCCCTGTGTGTTTTCCCTGTGTGTTTTCCCTCTGTGTTTTGCCTGTGTGTTTCGCCTGTGTGTTTTGCCTGTGTGTTTTCCCTGTGTGTTCCCCTGTGTGTTTTTCCTGTGTGTTTTCCCTGTGTGTTCCCCTGTGTTTTTCCTGTGTGTTTTTCCTGTGTGTTTTGCCTGTGTGTTTCGACCTGTGTGTTTCGACCTGTGTGTTTCGCCTGTGTGTTTCGCCTGTGTGTTTTCCCTGTGTGTTCCCCTGTGTGTTTTTCCTGTGTGTTTTGCCTGTGTGTTTTGCCTGTGTGTTTTGCATGTGTGTTTCGCCTGTGTGTTTCGCCTGTGTGTTTCGCCTGTGTGTTTCGCCTGTGTGTTTTGCCTGTGTTCCCCCTCTCTATACAAGTGGCCCCGGACTACTTTAGCTGGTCGCCAGGCAACGGACACGCTGGTCTGTCTCTCGGCCATTCAGAGAAACAGGAGACTGAGTACTGAGGCTCTTCTAGAAGAGCCTGCTGCCTGCTGCCTACCTGACCAACTTACCAATGAACACACATCCACCCACAGCATAGAGTAGTGTGTCTCTCTCTCTCTCTCTCTCTCTCTCTCTCTCTCTCTCTCTCTCTCTCTGCCTTTGCACTGACTGCTTTACCAATGAACATCTACTGCATTCTCTGCTTTTGGCTGTGTGTGGCTGGCTGCCAGTGTCACGCATAACTGTTTGTGACACCCATTTCCCCTGGCCAGGGAGGAAGAATGGAGAATGGCTGGATGGTGTTGGGAGGAAGACTGGCTGGGGGATGGAAAGGTGAAGGTTGGGTTGTATCTCCGGTTCTCCCACAGCGTTTCATCCTAACCTGAACCAATGGGATTATTGAAGGGGAAAATACACTTTATTAGAATGAGAATAAAGTGAAACATGGAATAAAAAAATTTAAAAAACATATTTAATTTGGGAATACAATGAATAATGAGTTTGTTTATTTTCTCTTTTTAAGAGCAAGATGGAGACACACAGAGAGAGATACGTGCCACAGACATCTCAGGGAAATGTAATGATGGTAGAAAATGACCGAAATACAGGACTAACTCTTTGCTTTAGCCATGGTCTACTGCAGTGAACTAATGAGAACACTGTGTTTGTTTCCCTCCGTTCTCTGCTTCTTGAGACCCGGTGTGTATCCCAAACGGCACTCTATTCCCTACATAAGTGCACTACTTTTGACAAGGGCCCTAGTGCACTATATGGGGAATAGGGTGCTAAGTAGTGCACTATATAGGGAATAGGGTGCCGTTTGGGATTCATACCCTAGCCTGATCTTACTCATAGCCTGTTTATGTCCTGTCAGTGCTCTCTCTCGTCATGTCTCATGCCTTGAGCAATAAATGACACGATACTTTGGTCAAATGTGTACTCATCTAGACAGTCACAGAGTAAATATCGGTATGGAGAAGCACAGGGGAAAATCCGGATACTTGTCCCAAACTTCTCTCCATTTAAGTGTGGCTAGCTCATAGACTCTCCTTCTGAACAGAGTTACTTTTCCATATCTAATCTACATGTACGTGTCTAGAATTTACAGGCCAACTCTAGTGGATTACGGAGTATTTTCGTCATATTTGAAATGGTAAAATTATGACACGGGTTGTCATTTTTATATGCATGGAAATTTCCCACTGTCCACTAGGGGGCAACGCAAGCGGTTAAAACCATCTAGTCGGCTCATGACGAAGGTGTCGGGGAAGGGGTTTGAGGATGGCCTTAATTAAACTACGAGGATCGCAAATTCACTCCCAGTGCTAGGTACACGCTTTCTCTTTGTTTACCCTATCCCAAACCTTAACCACTCGGAAATAAATATATATCTAAGGTTAAACGTAATGCCTGAAATTAACCAAAATCTCGGAATTAACTCCTAAACTTAAAAATATGCCTTAATTAATCACTCCAAACACTCCATAATCTAGAGACGGCCCAACACTCCATTATCTACAGACGGCCCAAAACTCCTTAATCTACAGACGGCCCAACACTCCATTATTAAAATGGCTGGGCCATGCCATATCTCTGTTGCTGCAGTTATGGTTCGGTGTGGTGTTTTCTTTTGAGATTGAGTGGATATTGTTTTTTTAAGTCTTTTTTTAATTTGTGTATTCAGAATAATTATCATATTATTATAGAACATCATTGAGATTGGTAGGCTTAGATTTTATGTTAAACGCTCGACAACAAAGCTTTCCTAGTGTTCAAACAGGCTTTCTCTGCCCTTAACCTTGTTCTGAACATCTCCAAAACTAAGGTCATGTGGTTTGGTAAGAAGAATGTCCCTCTCCCCTACAGCTGTGATTACTACCTCTGAGGGTTTAGAGCTTGAGGTAGTCACCTCATACAAGTACTTGGGAGTATGGCTAGACGGTACACTGTCCTTCTCTCAGCACATATCAAAGCTGCAGGCTAAAGTTAAATCTAGACTTGGTTTCCTCTATCGTAATCGCTCCTCTTTCACCCCAGCTGCCAAACTAACCCTGATTCAGATGGCCATCCTACCCATGCTAGATTACGGAGACATAATTTATAGATCAGCAGGTAAGGGTGCTCTCGAACGGCTAGATGTTCTTTACCATTCGGCCATCAGATTTTCCACCAATGCTCCTTATAGGACACATCACTGCACTCTATACTCCTCTGTAAACTGGTCATCTCTGTATACCCGTCGCAAGACCCACTGGTTGATGCTTATTTATAAAACCCTCTTAGGCCTCACTCCCCCCTTATCTGAGATATCTACTGCAGCCCTCATCCTCCACATACAACACCCATTCTGCCAGTCACATTCTGTTAAAGGTCCCCTAAGCACACACATCCCTGGGTCGCTCCTCTTTTCAGTTCGCTTCAGCTAGCGACTGGAATGAGCTGCAACAAACACTCAAACTGGACAGTTTTATCTCAATCTCTTCATTCAAAGACTCAATCATGGACACTCTTACTGACAGTTGTGTCTGCTTTGCAACATGTATTGTTGCCTCTACCTTCTTGCCCTTTGTGCTGTTGTCTGTCCCCAATAATGTTTGTACCATGTTTTGTGCTGCTACCATGTTAGGTCTCTCTTTATATAGTGTAGTGTTGTGTTGTCTTACGTCTCTCTTTATGTAGTGTTGTGTTGTCTTAGGTCTCTCTTTATGTAGTGTTGTGTTGTCTTAGGTCTCTCTTTATGTAGTGTTGTCTTAGGTCTCTCTTTATGTAGTGTTGTCTTAGGTCTCTCTTTATGTAGTGTTGTGTTGTATTAGGTCTCTCTTTATGTAGTGTTGTGTTAGGTCTCTCTTTATGTAGTGTTGTCTCAGGTCTCTCTTTATGTAGTGTTGTGTTGTCTTAGGTCTCTCTTTATGTAGTGTTGTGTTAGGTCTCTCTTTATGTAGTGTTGTGTTGTCTTAGGTCTCTCTTTATGTAGTGTTATGTTGTCTTAGGTCTCTCTTTATGTAGTGTTGTGTTGTCTTAGGTCTCTCTTTATGTAGTGTTGTGTTGTCTTAGGTCTCTCTTTATGTAGTGTTGTGTTGTCTTAGGTCTCTCTTTATGTAGTGTTCTGGTGTCTTAGGTCTCTCTTTATGTAGTGTTGTGTTGTCTTAGGTCTCTCTTTATGTAGTGTTGTGTTGTCTTAGGTCTCTCTTTATGTAGTGTTGTCTTAGGTCTCTCTTTATGTAGTGTTGTGTTGTCTTAGGTCTCTCTTTATGTAGTGTTGTGGTGTCTCTCTTTATGTAGTGTTGTGTTGTCTCAGGTCTCTCTTTATGTAGTGTTGTGTTAGGTCTCTCTTTATGTAGTGTTGTGTTGTTTTAGGTCTCTCTTTATGTAGTGTTGTGTTGTCTCAGGTCTCTCTTTATGTAGTGTTGTGTTAGGTCTCTCTTTATGTAGTGTTGTGTTGTTTTAGGTCTCTCTTTATGTAGTGTTGTGTTGTCTCAGGTCTCTCTTTATGTAGTGTTGTGTTAGGTCTCTCTTTATGTAGTGTAGTGTTGTGTTGTCTCTCTTTATGTAGTGTTGTGTTGTCTCAGGTCTCTCTTTATGTAGTGTTGTTTTAGGTCTCTCTTTATGTAGTGTTGTGTTGTCTCAGGTCTCTCTTTATGTAGTGTTGTGTTAGGTCTCTCTTTATGTAGTGTAGTGTTGTGTTGTCTCTCTTTATGTAGTGTTGTGTTGTCTCAGGTCTCTCTTTATGTAGTGTTGTGTTAGGTCTCTCTTTATGTAGTGTAGTGTTGTGTTGTCTCTCTTTATGTAGTGTTGTGTTGTCTCAGGTCTCTCTTTATGTAGTGTTGTGTTGTCTCAGGTCTCTCTTTATGTAGTGTTGTGTTGTCTTAGGTCTCTCTTTATGTAGTGTTGTGTTGTCTCAGGTCTCTCTTTATGTAGTGTTGTCTTAGGACTCTCTTCATGTAGTGTTATGTTGTCTTAGGTCTCTCTTTATGTAGTGTTGTGTTGTCTTAGGTCTCTCTTTATGTAGTGTTGTGTTGTCTCAGGTCTCTCTTTATGTAGTGTTGTGTTGTCTTAGGTCTCTCTTTATGTAGTGTTGTGTTGTCTTAGGTCTCTCTTTATGTAGTGTTGTGTTGTCTTAGGTCTCTCTTTATGTAGTGTTGTGTTGTCTTAGGTCTCTCTTTATGTAGTGTTGTGTTGTCTTAGGTCTCTCTTTATGTAGTGTTCTGGTGTCTTAGGTCTCTCTTTATGTAGTGTTGTGTTGTCTTAGGTCTCTCTTTATGTAGTGTTGTGTTGTCTTAGGTCTCTCTTTATGTAGTGTTGTCTTAGGTCTCTCTTTATGTAGTGTTGTGTTGTCTTAGGTCTCTCTTTATGTAGTGTTGTGGTGTCTCTCTTTATGTAGTGTTGTGTTGTCTCAGGTCTCTCTTTATGTAGTGTTGTGTTAGGTCTCTCTTTATGTAGTGTTGTGTTGTTTTAGGTCTCTCTTTATGTAGTGTTGTGTTGTCTCAGGTCTCTCTTTATGTAGTGTTGTGTTAGGTCTCTCTTTATGTAGTGTTGTGTTGTTTTAGGTCTCTCTTTATGTAGTGTTGTGTTGTCTCAGGTCTCTCTTTATGTAGTGTTGTGTTAGGTCTCTCTTTATGTAGTGTAGTGTTGTGTTGTCTCTCTTTATGTAGTGTTGTGTTGTCTCAGGTCTCTCTTTATGTAGTGTTGTTTTAGGTCTCTCTTTATGTAGTGTTGTGTTGTCTCAGGTCTCTCTTTATGTAGTGTTGTGTTAGGTCTCTCTTTATGTAGTGTAGTGTTGTGTTGTCTCTCTTTATGTAGTGTTGTGTTGTCTCAGGTCTCTCTTTATGTAGTGTTGTGTTAGGTCTCTCTTTATGTAGTGTAGTGTTGTGTTGTCTCTCTTTATGTAGTGTTGTGTTGTCTCAGGTCTCTCTTTATGTAGTGTTGTGTTGTCTCAGGTCTCTCTTTATGTAGTGTTGTGTTGTCTTAGGTCTCTCTTTATGTAGTGTTGTGTTGTCTCAGGTCTCTCTTTATGTAGTGTTGTCTTAGGACTCTCTTCATGTAGTGTTATGTTGTCTTAGGTCTCTCTTTATGTAGTGTTGTGTTGTCTTAGGTCTCTCTTTATGTAGTGTTGTGTTGTCTCAGGTCTCTCTTTATGTAGTGTTGTGTTGTCTTAGGTCTCTCTTTATGTAGTGTTGTGTTGTCTTAGGTCTCTCTTTATGTAGTGTTGTGTTGTCTTAGGTCTCTCTTTATGTAGTGTTGTGTTGTCTTAGGTCTCTCTTTATGTAGTGTTGTGTTGTCTCAGGTCTCTCTTTATGTAGTGTTGTGTTGTTTTAGGTCTCTCTTTATGTAGTGTTGTGTTGTCTTAGGTCTCTCTTTATGTAGTGTTGTGTTGTCTCAGGTCTCTCTTTATGTAGTGTTGTGTTGTCTCTCTTTATGTAGTGTTGTGTTAGGTCTCTCTTTATGTAGTGTTGTGTTGTCTCAGGTCTCTCTTTATGTAGTGTTGTGTTGTTTTAGGTCTCTCTTTATGTAGTGTTGTGTTGTCTTAGGTCTCTCTTTATGTAGTGTTGTGTTGTCTCAGGTCTCTCTTTATGTAGTGTTGTGTTGTCTCTCTTTATGTAGTGTTGTGGTGTCTCTCTTTATGTTGTGTTGTGGTGTCTTAGGTCTCTCTTTATGTAGTGTTTTGTTGTCTTAGGTCTCTCTTTATGTTGTGTTGTCTTGTCTTAGGTCTCTCTTTATGTAGTGTAGTGTTGTCTTAGGTCTCTCTTTATGTAGTGTTGTGTTGTCTCAGGTCTCTCTTTATGTAGTGTTTTGTTGTCTTAGGTCTCTCTTTATGTTGTGTTGTCTTGTCTTAGGTCTCTCTTTATGTAGTGTTGTCTTGTCTTAGGTCTCTCTTTATGTAGTGTTGTGTTGTCTTAGGTCTCTCTTTATGTTGTGTTGTCTTGTCTTAGGTCTCTCTTTATGTAGTGGTGTGTCTCTTGTGGTGATGTGTGTTTTGTCCTATATTTAGATTTTATTTATATTGTATTTTTAGGAGGAGGCCGTTTTTCCTTTTTTTTCAGGCCGTCACTGTAGATAATAATTTGTTCTTAACTGACTTGCCAACTTAAATAAAGGTTAAATAAAACATTTAAACACAAAAATACAGAACTTGCCTTGCAGAATACAACATATTTAAGCCATTGAAAGTTGAGAGAGTCCTATGTAGGGAATAGGGTGCCATTTGGGACAGAAACAGTTAGGAAAACATCGGTGGTCACCTGATAACACCATCCGTATAATTACAGAGTCTAAAGTAGTGCACTGTATAGGGAATAGGGCCCTGGTCTAAAGTAGTGCACTACATCGGTGGTCACCTGATAACACCATCCGTATAATTACAGAGAGTGGTGATCATTTCAGATCTCTGAGGACCTCTTGATGTTCGGCTTTTAAGTGTAATTTGTGGGTAACGATCCCACCGATGATGTTGTCTGTCATTTCGCACGCAGATGGAAATGGCAGGGAGAATTTACTAGTGCACTATATAGGCAATAGGGCTCTGGTCTAAAGTAGTGCACTATATAGGCAATAGGGCTCTGGTCTAAAGTAGTGCACTATATAGGGAATAGGGCTCTGGTCTATAGTAGTGCACTATATAGGGAATTAGGGCTCTGGTCTAAAGTAGTGTACTA
Organism: Oncorhynchus mykiss; assembly: GCF_013265735.2. NCBI lineage: Eukaryota > Metazoa > Chordata > Actinopteri > Salmoniformes > Salmonidae > Oncorhynchus > Oncorhynchus mykiss. The sequence continues at coordinate 86,014,852 of NC_048571.1, forward strand.
CATAGGGGAATAGGGCTCTGGTCTAAAGTAGTGTACTACATAGGGGAATAAGGCTCTGGTCTAAAGTAGTGTACTACATAGGGGAATAGGGTCCCGGCGTGTGGCGGTGGTGGTGGTCCCGGACTGTGGCGGTGGTGGTCCCGGCATGTGGCGGTGGTGGTGGTCCCGGCGTGTGGCGGCGGTGGTCCTGGCGTGTGGCGGCGGTGGTGGTCCCGGACTGTGGCGGTGGTGGTCCCGGCATGTGGCGGTGGTGGTGGTCCCGGCGTGTGGCGGTGGTGGTCCTGGCGTGTGGCGGCGGTGGTGGTCCCGGACTGTGGCGGTGGTGGTCCCGGCATGTGGCGGTGGTGGTGGTCCCGGCGTGTGGCGGTGGTGGTCCTGGCGTGTGGCGGTGGTGGTCCTGGCGTGTGGCGGCGGTGGTGGTCCCGGACTGTGGCGGTGGTGGTCCCGGCATGTGGCGGTGGTGGTGGTCCCGGCGTGTGGCGGTGGTGGTCCCGGCGTGTGGCGGTGGTGGTCCCGGCATGTGGCGGTGGTGGTGGTCCCGGCGTGTGGCGGTGGTGGTGTCGGCGTGTGGCGGTGGTGGTGTCGCGTGTGGCGGCGGCGGTCCCGGCGTGTGGCGGTGGTGGTACCGGCATGTGGCGGTGGTGGTCCCGGCATGTGGCGGTGGTGGTGTCCGCGTGTGGTGGCGGTGGTGTCCGCGTGTGGCGGTGGTGGTGTCCGCGTGTGGCGGCGGTGGTGTCCGTGTGTGGCGGCGGTGGTCCCGGCGTGTGGCGGTGGTGGTGTAGGCGTGTGGTGGTGGTGGTGTAGGCGTGTGGCGGCGGTGGTGTAGGCGTGTGGTGGTGGTGGTGTAGGCGTGTGGTGGTGGTGGTGTAGGCGTGTGGTGGTGGTGGTGTAGGCGTGTGGTGGTGGTGGTGTAGGCGTGTGGCGGCGGTGGTGTAGGCGTGTGGCGGCGGTGGTGTAGGCGTGTGGTGGTGGTGGTGTAGGCGTGTGGCGGCGGTGGTGTAGGCGTGTGGTGGTGGTGGTGTAGGCGTGTGGTGGTGGTGGTGTAGGCGTGTGGTGGTGGTGGTGTAGGCGTGTGGTGGTGGTGGTGTAGGCGTGTGGCGGTGGTGGTGTAGGCGTGTGGTGGTGGTGGTGTAGGCGTGTGGCGGCGGTGGTGTAGGCGTGTGGTGGCGGTGGTGTAGGCGTGTGGTGGCGGTGGTGTAGGCGTGTGGTGGTGGTGGTGTAGGCGTGTGGCGGCGGTGGTGTAGGCGTGTGGTGGCGGTGGTCCCGGCGTGTGGTGGCGGTGGTGTAGGCGTGTGGTGGCGGTGGTGTAGGCGTGTGGTGGTGGTGGTGTAGGCGTGTGGTGGTGGTGGTGTAGGCGTGTGGTGGTGGTGGTGTAGGCGTGTGGTGGTGGTGGTGTAGGCGTGTGGTGGTGGTGGTGTAGGCGTGTGGCGGCGGTGGTGTAGGCGTGTGGTGGCGGTGGTCCCGGCGTGTGGTGGCGGTGGTGTAGGCGTGTGGTGGCGGTGGTCCCGGCGTGTGGCGGTGGTGGTGTAGGCGTGTGGTGGCGGTGGTGGTGTAGGCGTGTGGTGGCGGTGGTCCCGGCGTGTGGTGGCGGTGGTGTCCGCGTGTGGCGGTGGTGGTGTCGGCGTGTGGCGGTGGTGGTGTCGGCGTGTGGCGGTGGTGGTGTCTCTCTGCTCTGCAGAAGCAACCAGATGGGCTTTAGAAATGCTACATTTCTTTTGGTATCATTAGTAGGTTTGCTCACCCCTCATTGGCTGCCGATTCAGCCCTGGGATACGTCCCAAGATGCACCTTATTCCCCCAATAGGGCTCTGGTCAAAAGAAGTGTGCTCCGTATGGAATAGGGTGCAATTTGGGATACGACCTAGGCCTACATGCCATCATAGTGCAGCAGATCACAGCCCACAGCTACTGATGGTATTATCTCCGACCTAGACCCTATCCGAGAGCCAGAGAACCTGGTACACAACCAATATCATGACAATGTTATTATAGGTCTATCCACAAGAGGTTTCAAGTTGTCTTCTATCTGTGCTTTGAAGATAAGTTTTGGTGATAGCAGAACGAGCGGTAAACGGTAGAATAAGGCCTCACAATTTTTTTTAATGTATTGGCGACCATGAGTGGGATATAATAAACATCGTTGGCACAATGGGGATTTTGGTTGAAGAGCAAATTGAATCACCTATTCACCATTTTGGTCTGCACGGGGTGGGGGGGACAGGAGACAGTGAGCTAAATGTCTCCCCCACCCCCAGACCCCTTATTGACTGACTCTTATTGTTGCAGTTCGCCAGCGACCACAGCCGACATTATTTTATTTGAACTGCTAGTCTCTGGAACGTTTGGTTTTCCTCAAGTTAAATGTCTTTACGGTTTCGACCTTAACATGTTCACTCTGGGCTGTTGTTTGATTGGCCAGTTTCTCTAGCTTTTTGGAAAGAGCCGGGGTCGAAGGGGGGAGCAGGGTCGAAGGGGGGAGCCGGGTCGAAAGGGGGAGCCAGGGTCAAAAGGGGGAGCCGGGTCGAAGGCGGGAGCCAGGGTCAAAGGGGGGAGCCGGGTCGAAGGGGGGAGCCAGGGTCAAAGGGGGGAGGTGGTGGTAAAGGGGGGAACCAGGGTCAAAGGGGGGAACCGCGGGTTAAAGGGGGGAACCAGGGTCAAAGGGTTAGGTGCGGGTAAAGGGGGGATTCGGGGCTGGAAGGGGGAGGCGGGGTCAAAGGGGGGAGGCGGGGTCAAAGGGGGGATGTGGGGGTAAAGGGGGGATTCGGGGCTGGAAGGGGGAGGCGGGGTCAAAGGGGGGAGGTGGGGGTAAAGAGCTAAAAAGGAGAATATGAATATTGATACAACCATTTGGTTCAAATAGGGCACGATAAGTCCACCATGGGTAGTCCTAAACCTCAGTCCCCATCTCCATCGGTTTGCAAAGGAAGCATTCATTTTAATACCATAAAACGAATACTAAGTGTGAAAAACATGTTCCAATCATGTTTCAAATTAAGTGGATTAATAAGAGAGAAAAAAGGCATTTGTTGCTAGTGAATCAAGGATGTGACAATTTTCAGAGATTTCAACAGTCACGCATAGCTGACAAAATGTTGGAGGTTATTACATATCAAACTGTGTTTCTGTGTGAGTGGCACAATCAATTCGTGTAGAACCCCCCCCCCCCCCTCCACCCCTCAAGTTGATGAAAAAACACTAAGCATATAAAACCGTGAGACAAGAGGATGCTCCTGCCTCAAACCCGCAGCGATCTCAGTGGTGGAAATGTTGGACACGGGGAGGGTCGACTTTCAGATGACATTGACGCTATGTAGATGAGAGCGGGGATTTGTGCTCCGTGGAACATCCCTGGCCGAAGTTAGACGGTGCTTCGAGGTGAAGCTGCTCCCTTTTCGCTGCGTTGTTTCCCCGCTCTGCTCTGCTTGGCTCTCTCCTTCAGCACCACCGAGCTAACGGACAGCACCACTCACCTTTCCCCTCCGGATCCTAGTTTGGTTCTGCTTCCCTTTATCTTCAAATGGAAAATCTTTTCTTCGGTCTGCTCCGGGAGAATCTGTAAGGACACAACTTTTAGATGAACGTACGGATACTATACCATCGCTAAAAATTCTGTCTGGTATAGAAGTTTGATTGTAAGTACTGATTTTACTTTTAATAGTGTGGGTAAACTTCAGCGCAATGATCAGAACATTGAACAAAACCGTGTGGACCCGTTTGGGGATAAGGAGTTGCGTCTCGGTGGGAAAAAAAACGGGATTTCAGATCTTGCACACGGAGTAGCCTTGTCTTAGTCTATTGGATTGGATACATCGCAACTCTGGTGTTTTACCAAAACAATAGAAAAACCGTGATGAATAATTTCATCAGGGCAGGTTCCAGGCATAACTGTGATATTTTACCAAAACAATGAATTCCACCAGAAAGCCAGTGATTAGTTCCTTCATCAGGGCAGGTTCCAGGCATAAGCGAAATGAGCGGTTGCTTAGGGTCCCCGGCCACTAGGGGGCCCCGATCCCCCCCCATCCTTCCCCAGAAACGTACTATTGAGAGTAAGAATACACCGGGGGCATTTTCGAAATATGGATGTTCAGCATGTCTTATCTTGTTATGTCAATCAGTACCCATTTTTCCATTAACTTGTCCACTGATTTGTTGCCGACATTTAGAAAGTTTGCATAGAAAACAGATCTGATACGGTACGTGTTCATTGAACTATCCAGTGTCGATTAAAACGGCTGGAAGTAATGACGTCATACATTTAAATGAAACTTGTCCGCAAAAAGAAACCTACAATGTCGGATAAAAAGGAAGGGGTTTGTAAAATCGTTTCCACTACCCATTTAGGCAAATTGTGCATATAATAAATGAGTGATAGCCTACATCATCTCCCACCTATTTGTTTCATGTCTCAGGTAGCCTTCAAAAGTCAGCTTGGATAGAATAATTGACTAATATTTGCCATGTTCTAATAAATCTCATGTGCAGACGTATCGCCATAGGTGAAATTTGCGCTGTTGTAGATGTGAAATAAATTGGATGGTGAAACTTGCCAGCTAACCAGAAAAGCAAGGAGAAGTAATTCAGGCATTCTTGACAATTATTTTTTTATAGTTAAAAAATTATTCGGGAATCGTAATATATATACATATTTTTTAACTGTTTCTATCATAATTTGTCGCAATAAAGAAAGGTAGACAAAATAAAAATCAACCCCTGTTGGAAATGTCTCCTATCTCTGCCGTTTTCATTACACATCTCTCAATTGTTGTTGTTGTTGCAACATCGCTTTTGTTGAATAAACCAATTGAAACTGCTGACGGTCACGCAGGTAGCCATGTCAGCGAACACATTTTTAGATTAGCCAACTATCTAAACTATGGCCAAATCCCGAATGGTCAGGTGCCCTGATCTCCAGGGGGGGGGGGGGGCCCATTGATGTTGTTAGTCATTCTCACTCAGATGTCATTAACATGACATAAGTCATTATAAAATGTGTAGAACTGCAGGAAATTAGCTTTAAAACTGCAACAAATGATCTACACCCCATCACAATATGTGTAGTTGCACGAACTTAACTTTATAACTAAAACATTTCCTTCCATAGCCCCCCCCCCCCCCCCAACCAAATCTCGCTTAGCCCCCAAAAGCTGCACATCAGTCTACACTTGACTCGTTTTTGAAGCTCCATAATTCATGATCATAAGCAAATGAAACGTAAGAGAGGGATGATGCCCAAAGCTTGGCGCTTACAGGGTCCTTTTGTTTGACTTCTCTTTCTCCATGCGGTCTCATCTCATAAATATCAAATAGCTGAGGGGAAAAACGGGAGATTCCCCCCCCCCCCCCCTTTGTACTACAGCAATAGAGGCACGGTACTATTCTAAAGATAAATGCAGAAAAATACCAAAAGCATGACGTTGCCAAGCCCAATGTATCTCGCATTACGCACATTTTCTTTTTAATCAACCAAATGACTGTCTTCCGACGTGTATTATGAATAATTATAGAACGACTAGGCCTATATATTTAACGTTGAATATGCTTCTGTTTCTACATGTCTTGCTCATTGGGCTGGGTTTCCGTTCTGCTGATGTAAAAATGGTTTTGTACGATACATTTGATTGATTGATTGAATAAGTAACACTCATTTTGTATTAATATGTGGACATTTTTACACTTCCCATTTGTCCTCGTTTTTATTTATAATTTATATTTATTTGTGTGCATAAGCCGTAGCGTGTCAATGAATTCCATTTCCGTTTTGTATTTTATTAATGGTTGCGTTGCACAGCAATTAACCCTTCAAATACTGATTCATTGGACGGTGATGATCACTGCTCTTTAACAGTGTTGAAGAACCTGCTAAATGTGCGAAGACTCCTAGAGTAACAAAGCTGTAAAACACCACTTGGGCTCCCGAGTGGCGCAGCGGTCTAAGGCACTGCATCTCAGTGGTTCGAATCCAGGCTGTATCACATCTGGCCGTGATTGGGAGTCCCATAGGGCAGCGCACAATTGGCCCAGCGTCGTCCAGGTTTGGCCGGGGTAGGGCGGTCATTGTTAATAAGAATTGCCAAGTTAAATAAAGGTTAAATAAAAAATAAACATCACAGGTCCATTGCCATAAAACATCTCTTGTCCCCAGCGCCAACAATACGACTCACTGAAAACTCTTCGGAACAGCTCATTTTCAGCGCGATTAATGCATCAATTTGGTTCTTCCCCATGGTAAATCAATATTTAGTAAATATTTAGGGTCCAATCATTATTTTAATGACCTATTTGGTAACATTATTCTCTTGCGCTTTTTTTCCAGGTGCGGTTTCCCAACTGGCTCGGTGTTCCCGCGTCTTCTCCTGATTTCCTGCCCATCTAACCTTCCCTTGGCTTGGTAACGAACCGCGAAGCTGCTGTCTACGTGGACCGGTGGGGTTAAAATCTTCCGTCCGCCTTCCAGTCTTGTCAGGAAATCTAAATCTAAACAGAGAGACAGAGACATGGCGACGAATGGTACTAAAGGCTCTGATGGACACGTTCTAACGGAGGTGAATGCCGAGCCTAACGACAAACCCAAAACCTTGGTCGTCAAAGTCCAGAAAAAGGACCTTCCCGAAAGAGAGAACTGGACTGGAAAATTTGACTTTCTCCTGTCTTGCGTCGGGTACGCAATTGGACTGGGAAATGTCTGGAGATTCCCTTATCTATGTGGGAAGAATGGAGGAGGTAATCAAGATGTCGGAACTTTTCCGTGTTTTTCAAAAAAACAAAAGGAGGCTAAATTTGACCTTTCAATCGGCGAATTTGTTCTGGGGCGCTCACTTAAATAATCTCAATGGCTCGAGAGCTCCTTTTCTCTCCAGATTGTGCGTAATTACGCGCACATTTATAGGCAACGCTACGAGATCATTCATTTGAGTCGCTGTAGTGTGAAACAAAATAGTGGATTTATCACGGTATCTTTTTGGATGATTTGAAATGTTAATGGTTTAATATCAATGCAATGGTTCACTTTTATTCACGACTATATTTTTTGTTTTCTTGCCTTTTATATTCTTTTCAGGGGCCTTCTTGATTCCCTACTTTTTGACGCTCATATTTGCTGGTATGCCCCTGTTTCTGCTTGAAACGTCCCTCGGTCAGTACACATCGATTGGAGGGCTTGGGGTGTGGAAACTGGCTCCCATGTTTAAAGGTAAATCAAAGCCCCGTGTTTAGGTTAACCGGAAATGCATCACGTTATATAAGACAAATAGATGTCCTCAAATACTCTTCTTGGCGGTTGACCATAAACGCCAGAACAATTTGTATTTCTGTGCATGTCTCCTGTCCCGATCGTTTTAACAGATCAAACTTTATATTTAGCTAATGCTAGTTATATCTATATTTTTCTCAAATTATTTAATTTTGTATTAAATCATTCCTAATCTCCATTTTCTAGGTGTTGGTCTGGCCGCTGCAGTGCTGTCTTTCTGGCTAAATATTTATTACATCGTCATCATTGCCTGGGCCATATACTATTTGTGGTCCTCCTTTACTACCGTGAGTATGATAGTCAGGTAAAAAAAGAAAGAAAAGATGAATGAATTCATTGAAGGTTTAAAAAAAGGAAAACACATTTCCCAAATGAATATCTTTAAATGGCATGACATTGCAAATGCCGGGGCAGTTTGATCATAAAATACAACAAATGAGGTGCATGATGTTTGAAAGAGATTGGCAACATTTACAAAAATGAGAGGGAGAGAGAGAGGGAGAGAGGGGGAGAGAGAGAGAGAGAGAAGGAGAGAGAGAGAGAGAGAGAGAGAGAGAGAGAAGGAGAGAGAGAGAGAGAGAGAGGGAGAGAGAGAGAGAGAGAGAGAGAGAAGGAGAGAGAGAGAGAGAGAGAGAGAGAGAGGGAGAGAGAGAGAGAGAGAAGGAGAGAGAGAGAGAGAGAGAGGGAGAGAGAGAGAGAGAGAGAGAGAAGGAGAGAAAAAAAACGTGTCTTTGTTGTTGCAGGAGTTGCCATGGCAATCATGTGGAAATTCTTGGAACACAGAGCGATGTTACACCAACTACAGCATCCTGAACGCTGCCAACCTCACCAGTGCTGTTCAGGAATTCTGGGAGTAAGAACAATTATTTTTTATTTACATGCTATTTAGTTGTTTTTTGGCTGTGGTTGGACCATGCAGTGTTACTAACCTTTCAATCTGCTAATTTGTTCTAAATAATATATAAATAAGTCATGGGGTTGAAAGAGGATTTATAAAATACATTTCATCGACTGGTTGGTTGATTGATTGGTTGGTTGGTTGATTGGTTGATTGATTGATTGGTTGATTGATTGATTGGTTGATTGATTGGTTGATTGATTGATTGTGTCGTCCTATAGGCGTAACATGCACCAGTTAACAGACGGTCTGGAGAAGCCTGGGGAGATCAGAGCGCCTCTAGCCATCACGCTGGCCATCGCCTGGGTCCTTGTCTATTTCTGTATCTGGAAAGGTGTCGCCTGGACTGGGAAGGTAACTATACAAAATTGATAGATTTAGGGCTTAAGATGCTAAACCCACCGGGGGAATTGTGACGTTTGATTTTGGCCACCGTATTGGATTGTGGCCGCCATTTTGGATTTTGCCCGCCATTTTGGATTTTGCCCGCCATTTTGGATTTTGCCCGCCATTTTGGATTTTGCCCGCCGTATAGATTCAAAATCCACAGAGAAACCTTTGACTGGAAAAAACAACAGTTGATCTGCGCCTGGGCCCTGTCTCTAATAATGAGTGTTAAGTCATTAAATGCATCTGTTAAAGGTCAACTGTCCCTTAGAACCAACTTGTCTTGTTTTAAACAGCCTATATAACATCGTTATGAGTCAGAAACATTCATATTAGTGTCAAAATTGACTTCAAAGTGTAAATAGGATAATTTTGGTCATAAAGTCACTCTCGTCCAAAACGGAGTTTTGTAAGTGAGTTCGTCGCGACCTACTGGAGGGTTGGCTATGGAGTAGGATCATGCCACTTGCCCAGTGTCCACTGACATGAGAGAAGCAGCTGTGCTGGTTGCCCTCCTACTGTAATCAGCTGGTTGTGCTCTATCCAATCATATAGCGCCCAGAACATCCAGACAGTGACACGGACTTGCCCAGTACGCAGCTCTTCAGACTTTTACAGAAGACAACACGTCACCAATGCTATGTTGAAATAACCTTTGACCCCGAAGCCCTTTAATATGGAGTGGTCACTTCCTGATGTGTGTTTGATAGTGTCAATCACTCAAGTCTGTTACTTTTTGGGCAAAAAATGAGAATTGAGACGATCACAGCGCACTTGTATCCTAACTGCAACTTGTTTTGTAATATGATTCCCTATGAAACACTGCCAGACAGACTCACACTCTGGTAATAGTGAGAAAGTTGTAAAAAAAATAATAAAATGGCACCAAAGTACACAAGTCACCATTCGCCAGTGACTGAATAAGCTGATTGTGGCCTGGCTGTTCAATTGTGCCTGCTAGCTATTGAGTATTTTAAAGAACTGACTATTTTGAGGAAGTGGCTACGTTGAATCAGGAGGGTCAAACAACAGTAACTGCCAGGGTCTCATTTGGCTTCAGTCATGGCCTTTCCGTAGCCTGCAGACAAATGACCAAATCGCCCTCATGGGTAGAATGTTATTCATATTTTTCATAATTAATAATAAATAAAATAAAAAAATAAAATAAATAAAATACTTTGAAAATCTGGTGTTACTTTGTCAAACGGTTTTGTTATATTTCAGTCTTCTGTGATTTATTTAAATTGTAATATTGTGATGCTAACTCAAAACGTAATACATTTGAACTCTGTATCAAACATGGTAGGTGACAGGTATCCTAGTGGTTAGAGTGTAGAGGTGGCAGGTATCCTAGTGGTTAGAGTGTAGAGGTGGCAGGTATCCTAGTGGTTAGAGTGTAGAGGTGGCAGGTATCCTAGTGGTTAGAGTGTAGAGGTGGCAGGTATCCTAGTGGTTAGAGTGTAGAGGAGGCAGGTATCCTAGTGGTTAGAGTGTAGAGGTGGCAGGTATCCTAGTGGTTAGAGTGTAGAGGTGGCAGGTATCCTAGTGGTTAGAGTGTAGAGGTGGCAGGTATCCTAGTGGTTAGAGTGTAGAGGTGGCAGGTAGCCTAGTGGTTAGAGTGTAGAGGTGGCAGGTATCCTAGTGGTTAGAGTGTAGAGGTGGCAGGTAGCCTAGTGGTTAGAGTGTAGAGGTGGCAGGTATCCTAGTGGTTAGAGTGTAGAGGTGGCAGGTATCCTAGTGGTTAGAGTGTAGAGGTGGCAGGTATCCTAGTGGTTAGAGTGTAGAGGTGGCAGGTATCCTAGTGGTTAGAGTGTAGAGGTGGCAGGTATCCTAGTGGTTAGAGTGTAGAGGTGGCAGGTATCCTAGTGGTTAGAGTGTAGAGGTGGCAGGTATCCTAGTGGTTAGAGTGTAGAGGTGGCAGGTATCCTAGTGGTTAGAGTGTAGAGGTGGCAGGTATCCTAGTGGTTAGAGTGTTGGACTAGTAACTGAAAGGTTGATGGATCGAATCCTCTGAGCTGACAGGGTAAAAATCTGTTGTTCTGCAAGGCAGTTAACCCACTGTTCCTAGACCAGTTAACCCACTGTTCCTAGACCAGTTAGTTAACCCACTGTTCCTAGACCAGTTAACCCACTGTTCCTAGACCAGTTAACCCACTGTTCCTAGACCAGTTAACCCACTGTTCCTAGGCCCTCATTGAAAATAAGAATTTGTTCTTAACTGACTTGCCTAGTTTAAAAAAAATGGTTAAGGGTATCTTCTTATTTTTAAGCCCATAACCATGTGTGTGAGGTGTATACTTATGTTTCGAAGTAGATTTGTTTAACACTACCAAGAAACACGGTGTCACCCAGATATAGCCCACTGCAATAAATTAATGAGCAATCTTCAAAACTAGGCCACAACAGGAAGTGCAGTCACCCTTGAAGTCAGGTTTTTGCATAATTCCATTGTTTTATATTCTAACGAGAGTCTCCCTCCCTCCCTCCCTGTTTCAGGTGGTGTACTTCTCAGCGACGTACCCCTACTTTATGCTCTTCATCCTCTTCTGCCGCGGCATCACTCTGCCCGGAGCCATCGATGGAATCCTCTTCTATATCACGCCCAACTTCGAGAAGCTCAAGGAATCAGAGGTAGCTAGCCTTTATCAGTGAACAGATTCAGAAGTAGCTCGCCTTTATCAGTGAACAGATTCAGAGGTAGCTAGCCTTTATCAGTGAGCAGATTCAGAGGTAGCTAGCCTTTATCAGTGAACAGATTCAGAAGTAGCTAGCCTTTATCAGTGAGCAGATTCAGAAGTAGCTCGCCTTTATCAGTGAACAGATTCAGAGGTAGCTCGCCTTTATCAGTGAACAGATTCAGAGGTAGCTAGCCTTTATCAGTGAGCAGATTCAGAGGTAGCTAGCCTTTATCAGTGAACAGATTCAGAGGTAGCTAGCCTTTATCAGTGAGCAGATTCAGAAGTAGCTCGGCTTTATCGTTGAACAGATTCAGAGGGACAATGGATGCTGATTGCTGCGTGTGATGCTGTGAGTTGCAGTTTGTTCTGACTTGCAGTTTGTTCTGACTTGCAGTTTGTTCTGACTTGCAGTGTGTTCTGACTTGCAGTGCATTTGGACTTGCAGTGCGTTTGGACTTGCAGTGTGTTTTGACTCTGTCTCTCTGTTCTTGTAAGGTGTGGTTGGATGCTGCCACTCAGATATTTTTCTCCTATGGGCTGGGGCTGGGATCACTGATTGCTCTGGGAAGCTACAACCCATTCAATAATAATGTTTACAGGTAGGTTTATATCTTTAATACCACTCAATCTAGCTCTTTACTGCGGCTTATATTCTGCCAATGATGTGTGGACCTATGTCGATGGATTCTGCTGTGTGTGTGTGTGAGAGTGAGAGAGAGAGAGAGAGAGAGAGAGAGAGAGAGAGAGAGAGAGAGAGAGAGAGAGAGAGAGAGAGAGAGAGAGAGATAGAGAGAGAGAGAGAGAGCGAGAGAGAGAGAGAGAGAGAGAGAGAGCGAGAGAGAGAGAAAGAACACACACATCTGTCAGCTGCCACTTCATCTCTGTCTCTCTCCATTTTATATCCTGGAAATGAACGAACAAATACCCCATCTCTAAAATGAATGGGCCAATCCATTGACATTGCAGTAAGGCTCGGCTATAGAATGCAAAACCCTCCCTTCCCTCCCTCCCTCCCTCCCTCCCAAAGCAAATGTGCTGTGGTTTGATAAGGCTTCCATATCAGTGTGACAACAGCCATTCCAAACCCCATGCTTTTTGTCTTTCTCTCCATCTCCCTGCAGAGATTCTGTCATTGTGTGCTGCATCAACTCGTTCACCAGCATGTTCGCTGGCTTAGTCATCTTCTCCATTGTGGGCTTCATGGCCAACGTGACTAAGAGGCCTATAATAGAAGTAGCAGCCTCAGGTAATTACCGTTCACTATTGATATAGATCTTAATGGGACAATACAGCATTGATGCCGTGCATACACGATTTCGCCGCGAGCTCGCCACATTTTTGCCATCCCAAACTAATTTTTATGACTGAAGTGAAAATCGATTAACTTTTATTTTTAAAGATGGTCACACCAAGGATCATTTAGCTATTTAGCTATCTATTTGATTTGAAGTATTAGGACCTTAAGGTATCAATATATATATACATGTATATATATATATTTTTTGATGAAACATTGAATTTTGGTCTAACTGCTATTAGCCAATAGAAACGCAGTGAGTAACAGAGAGGTATGACACAGATCAGGAAACTACAGTACCAGTCAAAAGTTTATATATCTTTTTTTTACTATTTTCTACATTGTAGAATAATAGTGAAGACATCAAAACTGTGAAATAACACATATGGAATCATGTAGTAACCAATAAAAAGTGTTAAACAAATCAAAATATATTTTTTTGATTCTTCAAAGTAGCCCCCGGTTTGCCTTGATGACAGCTTTGCACACTCTTGTCATTCTCTCAACCAACTTCATGAGGAAATGCTTTTCCAACAGTCTTGAAGGAGTTCCCACATATGCTAAGCACTTGTTGACTGCTTTTCCTTCAATCTGCGGTCCTTCTCAACTGGGTTGAGGTCGGGTGATTGTGGAGGCCAGGTCATCTGATGCAGCACTCCATCACCCTCCTCGATCAAATAGCCTTTATACAGCCTGGAGGTGTGTTTGGTCACTGTCCTGAAAAATAAGTGTTAGTCCCACTAAGCGCAAACCAGATGGGATGGCATATCGCTGCAGAATGCTGTGGTAGCCATGCTGGTTAAGTGTGCCTTGAATTCAAAATAAATCACCAACAGTGTCACCAGCAAAGCACCATCACACCTCCTCCTCCATGCTTCACGGTGGGAACCACACATGCAGAGATCATCCATTCACCTACTCTGTGTCTCACAAAGACACGGCGGTTGGAACCAAAAATCTCAAATTTGGACTCATCAGACCAAAAGGACAGATTTCCACTGGTCTAATGTCCATTTCTCGTGTTTCTTGGCCCAAGAAAGTCTCTTCTTCTTATGATTGGTGTCCTTTATTAGTGGTTTCTTTACAGCAATTTGGCCATGAAGACCTGATTCACACAGCCTCCTCTGAACAGTTGATGTTGAGATGTGTCTGTTACTTGAACTCTGTGAAGCGTTTATTTGGGGTGCAATCAGAGTTGAAGTTAACTATAATGAACTTTTAACAACTTTTAATTGAAATGCATTCCAGGTGACTACCTCATGAAGCGGGTTGAGAGAATACCAAGAGTGTGCAATGCTGTCATCAAGCCAAAGGGTGGCTACTTAGAAGAATCTCAAATATAAAATATATTTGGATTTGTTTAACACTTACTACATGATTCCACGTGTGTTATTTCATAGTTTTGATGTCTTCACTGTTATTCTACAATGTAGAAAATAGTAAAAATGAAGAAAAACCCTTGAAAGAGTAGGTGTCTCCAAACCTTTGACTGGTACTCTACATACTGTACACATATATATATATATATATACATCTTTATTATCATTATATATATATACTTTTTTACCCCCTTATTTTAGGCACTAAACTATCTCTATACTTCCATTCCTTTTTTAAACTGGTACCTGGCTTCCTTCAGACTAGTCCTGTGAAGCTTGTTGGCGTCCTAGTCATAGACAGTGGGAGTCTCACCTTTCAGTGGGAGCCGCAGTGGGAGTCCCACCTTTCAGTGGGAGCCACAGTGGGAGTCCCACCTTTCAGTGGGAGCCACAGTGGGAGTCCCACCTTCCAGTGGGAGCCACAGTGGGAGTCCCACCTTCCAGTGGGAGCCGCAGTGGGAGTCTCACCTTTCAGTGGGAGCCGCAGTGGGAGTCTCACCTTTCAGTGGGAGCCACAGTGGGAGTCTCACCTTTCAGTGGGAGCCACAGTGGGAGTCTCACCTTTCAGTGGGAGCCGCAGTGGGAGTCTCACCTTTCAGTGGGAGCCGCAGTGGGAGTCTCACCTTTCAGTGGGAGCCACAGTGGGAGTCCCACCTTCCAGTGGGAGCCACAGTGGGAGTCTCACCTTTCAGTGGGAGCCACAGTGGGAGTCTCACCTTTCAGTGGGAGCCAGAACGGCCGTACCGACGAATCCCGTTAGCTTGTGCGGCTTTGGACATCGGCTCTAGAGGGTCGGTTTAAAATCAGACTTTAAGAAGACATATTTTAGAAATAGGAAGGTTTTAGCCACGATTAGGATTTCGTGGCTGTGGTAACTAGCAGCGCCGCGCCGAACTGAGGTAATGGAAGACTGGCTGGTGTAGCCGTGGAGAGAACTTCCCAGCAGCCTTTTCAATATTAAACCTTTTTTTTATTAAGTCCGATTATTCGCGTAGAATATAAAGTCCATATCGGTCACATCTTCCTATCCATTCTTGCACCTCTGTCTCTTTTTTTGGGGGATGTTTCAGCACACAGAAATGTGAACATTTGGTATGTACAACAACAGCTGTCTGCATGTCGGCATGGGCAGGAGCAACTAGGGAATCGGTAATCTGATCACCCACATCCTGTGGTTGAGGGCGGACGGAGGTAAAGATTTGTTAATCGGGAAATGTGAGCACCTCCAAGTTGTTCAGATTTTAGAAGTGGTGTCACGTATGCCCAGCATTAGCCTACTGAGCAAATATATAACTAAATATATAATATATAATGTCCAGCATTAGCCTACTGAGCAAATATACAACTACATATAGAATATATAATGCCCAGCATTAGCCTACTGAGCAAATATAAAACTACATCTATAATATATAATGTCCAGCATTAGCCTACTGAGCAAATATACAACTACATATAGAATATATAATGCCCAGCATTAGCCTACTGAGCAAATATACAACTACATCTATAATATATAATGTCCAGCATTAGCCTACTGAGCAAATATACAACTAAATATATAATATATAATGTCCAGCATTAGCCTACTGAGCAAATAATATGAGAAAATCATAGAGGGACGGTAGCATATCCTTTCCACCATACCTATGGAACCTGATCTTTTGCCAAATTATTGGCCAAAGAACTGATCTGATTGGTCAAAAGATCAATTAGTGACAACATCAACAAAAAAAAGATCAGAATTGTGCTGCCTGTGTAAACTCAGCATATGCTATACACATAAACACATAAATTGCCTATACCTACGGGCCATCAAATACGTTTTAAAACACATCCTCTTTGTGTATTTTACCAGGACCGGAAGGCATAATTCCGTCTCTAACTGCCTGTCTGTGTTGTGTTGCAGGTCCTGGCTTGGCGTTCTTGGCCTACCCTGAGGCAGTAACCCAGCTGCCGATCTCTCCTCTCTGGGCGATCCTCTTCTTCTCCATGTTGCTGATGCTTGGAATCGACAGTCAGGTGAGGAAACAACAGCCATTTGGAGTTTGTGTTTGTATTATTGTGTTTTGTTGTGTTGTGTTGTCCTGTGTTGTCCTGTCCTGTGTTGTTGTGTTGTCCTGTGTTGTGTTGTTGTGTTGTCCTGTGTTGTTGTGTTGTTGTGTTGTCCTGTGTTGTGTTGTTGTGTTGTCCTGTGTTGTGTTGTTGTGTTGTTGTGTTGTCCTGTGTTGTTGTGTTGTCATGTGTTGTGTTGTTGTGTTGTCCTGTGTTTTTGTGTTGTCCTGTGTTGTGTTGTTGTGTTGTTGTGTTGTCCTGTGTTGTTGTGTTGTCCTGCCCTGTGTTGTTGTGTTGTCCTGTGTTGTGTTGTTGTGTTGTCCTGTGTTGTTGTGTTGTCCTGTGTTGTTGTGTTGTTGTGTGTTGTGTTGTTGTGTTGTCCTGTGTTGTTGTGTTGTCCTGTGTTGTGTTGTTGTGTGTTGTGTTGTCCTGTGTTGTGTTGTTGTGTTGTCCTGTGTTGTGTTGTTGTGTTGTCCTGTGTTGTTGTTGTGTTGAGTTGTCCTGTGTTGTGTTGTTGTGTGTTGTGTTGTCCTGTGTTGTGTTGTTGTGTTGTCCTGTGTTGTGTTGATGTGTTGTGTTGTCCTGTGTTGTGTTGTGGTGTTGTGTTGTCCTGTGTTGTGTTGTGTTGTCCTGTGTTGTGTTGTTGTGTGTTGTGTTGTCCTGTGTTGTGTTGTTGTGTTGTCCTGTGTTGTGTTGTTGTGTTGTTGTGTTGTCCTGTGTTGTTGTGTTGTCCTTTGTTGTTGTGTTGTCCTGTGTTGTGCTGTTGTGTTGTGTTGTCCTGTGTTGTGTTGTTGTGTTGGACCATGGATATGCAGTAGTATTATCCATCTAATATAGTGTTTGTTGTATAGTAGTGTACTGAGGAGGTATAGTATTATATAATGTGTAGTATAGTAGTGTACTGTGGAAGTATAGTATTATATAATGTGTTGTATAGTAGTGTACTGTGGAGGTATAGTATTATATAATGTGTTGTATAGTAGTGTACTGTGGAGGTATAGTATTATATAATGTGTTGTATAGTAGTGTACTGTGGGGGTATAGTATTATATAATCTGTTGTATAGTAGTATATAATGTGTTGTGAGGTAGTGTACTGTGGAGGTATAGTATTATATAATGTGTTGTATAGTAGTGTACTGTGGAGGTATAGTATTATATAATGTGTTGTATAGTAGTGTACTGTGGGGGTATAGTATTATATAATGTGTTGTATAGTAGTGTACTGTGGAGGTATAGTATTATATAATGTGTTGTATAGTAGTGTACTGTGGAGGTATAGTATTATATAATGTGTTGTATAGTAGTGTACTGTGGAGGTATAGTATTATATAATGTGTTGTGAGGTAGTGTACTGTGGAGGTATAGTATTATATAATGTGTTGTATAGTAGTGTACTGTGGAGGTATAGTATTATATAATGTGTTGTATAGTAGTGTACTGTGGAGGTATAGTATTATATAATGTGTAGTATAGTAGTGTACTGTGGAGGTATAGTATTATATAATGTGTTGTATATTAGTGTACTGTGGAGGTATAGTATTATATAATGTGTTGTATATTAGTGTACTGTGGGGGTATAGTATTATATAATGTGTTGTATATTAGTGTACTGTGGAGGTATAGTATTATATAATGTGTTGTATAGTAGTGTACTGTGGAGGTATAGTATTATATAATGTGTTGTATATTAGTGTACTGTGGGGGTATAGTATTATATAATGTGTTGTATATTAGTGTACTGTGGAAGTATAGTATTATATAATGTGTTGTATATTAGTGTACTGTGGGGGTATAGTATTATATAATGTGTTGTATATTAGTGTACTGTGGAGATATAGTATTCCCAGCGAACTAAAATTGTTTCTGTGAAAGTTCCCGGAACATTTTGTTCCGTTGCGTCAAATGGTCTTGTATCACAAAAACGGTTCGGTTGTGGTAATGATTACACCATGTTTGTATAAAACATCCGCCTGATGTTGCAAGAACGTTCCCAGAACACATTTTGTCTGTTTGTTTCATTACATTTCTTGGAAACCTAATGAGAACGTTTGGGGAATGTTCTGTGGTGGTTGTAACAGGTGTAAAAGTTTTAGTGAACGCTAGGAGAACATTCTAATGATATTGAATTACAAACAAACAAAAAATCGGACAAAAATCAATTTCAGATTCAGATTGTTATCGAAAACGTTCTTTGAATGTTTTTGGGATGTTATTAACATCTTAACGTTAGATAAAACCACAACTAAAAACTTCATGGGAATCTAATGTTCTTGGAATGTTCCCGGTTTGCTGGGTTATCTCATTTGTTATCTTCTGTGTAGTTCTGTACGGTGGAGGGGTTCATCACTGCGTTGGTGGATGAATTCCCCAGAGCTCTGAGAGGAAGAAGAGAACTCTTCATCGCTGCCGTCTGCCTGGTCTCTTATATCATCGGCCTGTCCAACATCACACAGGTACAGTACACACACACACAGGATGATATACAAAACAACACTACAAACAATAGAAAACATGGTCTGACACCACTGGGTTTGACTGACACCCTCTCAGTGGGCAAAACTGGTCGAAAAGACGTCAGGCTTCGACCAAATAACAACCGAAGCTATCGTCGTCGATGTCGTCATGAAAATACGTCTTTATCTGGTTGTCATCTCGACATTGCTTCAGCCAGAAAACCCCAATTTCAACCAGAAAAGGACGTCCCTCTAATGTCCCATGCCAGATATTGCCAGCTGAGACTAGACTTTGGGTGTATTGTATGAGGGGGGGGGGGGGGGGGTGCTGTTCTTTCATGGTGTATTGTATGGGGGGGGGGGGGGGGTGCTGTTCTTTCATGGTGTATTGTATAGGGGGGGGGGTGCTGCTCTTTCATGGTGTATTGTATGGGGGGGGGGGGGGTGCTGTTCTTTCATGGTGTATTGTATAGGGGGGGGGTGCTGTTCTTTCGTGGTGAATTGTATGGGGGGGGGTGCTGCTCTTTCATGGTGTATTGTATAGGGGGGGGGTGCTGCTCTTTCATGGTGTATTGTATGGGGGGGGGGTGCTGCTCTTTCATGGTGTATTGTATGGGGGGGGGGGTGCTGCTCTTTCATGGTGTATTGTATGGGGGGGGGTGCTGCTCTTTCATGGTGTATTGTATAGGGGGGGGTGCTGCTCTTTCATGGTGTATTGTATGGGGGGGGGTGCTGCTCTTTCATGGTGTATTGTATGGGGGGGGGGTGCTGCTCTTTCATGGTGTACTGTATGGGGGGGGGGGTGCTGCTCTTTCATGGTGTATTGTATGGGGGGGGGTGCTGCTCTTTCATGGTGTACTGTATGGGGGGGGGGTGCTGCTCTTTCATGGTGTACTGTATGGGGGGGGGGGTGCTGCTCTTTCATGGTGTACTGTATGGGGGGGCGGGTGCTGCTCTTTCATGGTGTATTGTATAGGGGGGGGGTGCTGCTCTTTCATGGTGTATTGTATGGGGGGGGGGGTGCTGCTCTTTCATGGTGTATTGTATGGGGGGGGTGCTGCTCTTTCATGGTGTATTGTATGGGGGGGGGGGGGGTGCTGTTCTTTCATGGTGTATTGTATAGGGGGGGGGGTGCTGCTCTTTCATGGTGTATTGTATGGGGGGGGGGGGGGGTG
>NC_048571.1:86034527-86124527 GCF_013265735.2 Oncorhynchus mykiss
GTCTCCATTATGGCTCTAATCTGATCGTGGTAGTGGGCTGGTAGATGTCTTGTCTCCTTGATGGCTCTTATCTGATAGTGGTAGTGAGGTGGTAGATGTCTAGTATCCATTATGGCTCTAATTTGATAGTGGTAGTGGGTTGGTAGATGTCTAGTCTCCTTTAGGGCTCTAATCTGATAGTGGTAGTGCGGTGGTAGATGTCTAGTCTCCTTTATGGCTCTAATCTGATAGTGGTAGTGGGGTGGTAGATGTCTAGTCTCCTTTATGGCTCTAATCTGATAGTGGTAGATGTCTAGTCTCCATTATGGCTCTAATCTGATAGTGGTAGTGTGGTGGTAGATGTCTAGTCTCCTTTAGGGCTCTAATCTGATAGTGGTAGTGGGGTGGTAGATGTCTAGTCTCCTTTATGGCTCTAATCTGATCGTGGGGTGGTAGATGTCTAGTCTCCTTTATGGCTCTAATCTGATCTTGGGGTGGGGTGGTAGATGTCTAGTCTCCTTTATGGCTCTAATCTGATAGTAGTAGTTGGGTGGAAGATGTCTAGTCTCCTTTATGGCTCTAATCTGATAGTGGTAGTGGGGTGGTAGATGTCTAGTCTTCTTTATGGCTCTAATCTGATAGTGGTAGATGTCTAGTCTCCATTATGGCTCTAATCTGATAGTGGTGTGGTAGATGTCTAGTCTCCTTTATGGCTGTAATCTGATAGTGGTAGATGTCTAGTCTCCATTATGGCTCTAATCTGATCGTGGTAGTTGAGTGGTAGATGTCTAGTCTCCATTATGGCTCTAATCTGATAGTAGTAGTTGGGTGGAAGATGTCTAGTCTCCATTATGGCTCTAATCTGATCGTTGTAGTGGGCTGGTAGATGTCTAGTCTCCTTTAGGGCTCTAATCTGATCGTGGGGTGGTAGATGTCTTGTCTCCTTTATGGCTCTAATCTGATAGTGGTAGTGGGCTGGTAGATGTCTAGTCTCCTTGATGGCTCTAATCTGATAGTGGTAGTGGGGTGGTAGATGTCTAGTCTCCATTATGGCTCTAATCTGATAGTGGTAAATGGGTGGTAGATGTCTAGTCTCCTTTAGGGCTCTAATCTGATAGTGGTAGTGGGGTGGTACATGTCCAGTCTCCTTTATGGCTGTGATCTGATAGTGGTAGATGTCTAGTCTCCATTATGGCTCTAATCTGATCGTGGTAGTGGGCTGGTAGATGTCTTGTCTCCTTGATGGCTCTTATCTGATAGTGGTAGTGAGGTGGTAGATGTCTAGTATCCATTATGGCTCTAATTTGATAGTGGTAGTGGGTTGGTAGATGTCTAGTCTCCTTTAGGGCTCTAATCTGATAGTGGTAGTGCGGTGGTAGATGTCTAGTCTCCTTTATGGCTCTAATCTGATAGTGGTAGTGGGGTGGTAGATGTCTAGTCTCCTTTATGGCTCTAATCTGATAGTGGTAGATGTCTAGTCTCCATTATGGCTCTAATCTGATAGTGGTAGTGTGGTGGTAGATGTCTAGTCTCCTTTAGGGCTCTAATCTGATAGTGGTAGTGGGGTGGTAGATGTCTAGTCTCCTTTATGGCTCTAATCTGATCGTGGGGTGGTAGATGTCTAGTCTCCTTTATGGCTCGAATCTGATAGTGGTAGTGGGGTGGTAGTTGTCTAGTCTCCTTTATGGCTCTAATCTGATAGTGGTAGATGTCTAGTCTCCATTATGGCTCTAATCTGATAGTGGTAGTGTGGTGGTAGATGTCTAGTCTCCTTTAGGGCTCTAATCTGATAGTGGTAGTGGGGTGGTAGATGTCTAGTCTCCTTTACGGCTCTAATCTGATAGTAGTAGTTGGGTGGAAGATGTCAAGTCTCAATTATGGCTCTAATCTGATAGTGGTAGTTGGGTGGTAGATGTTTAGTCTCCTTTATGGCTCTAATCTGATAGTAGTAGTTGGGTGGAAGATGTCTAGTCTCCATTATGGCTCTAATCTGATAGTGGTAGTGGGGTGGTAGATGTCTAGTCTCCTTTATGGCTCTAATCTGATCTTGGGGTGGGGTGGTAGATGTCTAGTCTCCTTTATGGCTCTAATCTGATAGTAGTAGTTGGGTGGAAGATGTCTAGTCTCCTTTATGGCTCTATTCTGATAGTGGTAGTGGGGTGGTAGATGTCTAGTCTCCTTTATGGCTCTAATCTGATAGTGGTAGATGTCTAGTCTCCATTATGGCTCTAATCTGATAGTGGTGTGGTAGATGTCTAGTCTCCTTTATGGCTGTAATCTGATAGTGGTAGATGTCTAGTCTCCATTATGGCTCTAATCTGATCGTGGTAGTTGAGTGGTAGATGTCTAGTCTCCATTATGGCTCTAATCTGATAGTAGTAGTTGGGTGGAAGATGTCTAGTCTCCATTATGGCTCTAATCTGATCGTTGTAGTGGGCTGGTAGATGTCTAGTCTCCTTTAGGGCTCTAATCTGATCGTGGGGTGGTAGATGTCTAGTCTCCTTTATGGCTCTAATCTGATCGTGGGGTGGTAGATGTCTAGTCTCCTTTATGGCTCTAATCTGATCATGGGGTGGGGTGGTAGATGTCTAGTCTCCTTTATGGCTCTAATCTGATAGTGGTAGTGGGGTGGTAGATGTCTAGTCTCCTTTATGGCTCTAATCTGATAGTGGTAGTGGGCTGGTAGATGTCTAGTCTCCTTGATGGCTCTAATCTGATAGTGGTAGTGGGGTGGTAGATGTCTAGTCTCCATTATGGCTCTAATCTGATAGTGGTAGATGAGTGGTAGATGTCTAGTCTCCTTTAGGGCTCTAATCTGATAGTGGTAGTGGGGTGGTAGATGTCTAGTCTTGTTTATGGCTGGAATCTGATAGTGGTAGATGTCTAGTCTCCATTATGGCTCTAATCTGATCGTGGTAGATTTCTAGTCTCCATTATGGCTCTAATCTGATAGTGGTAGATGTCTAGTCTCCTTTAGGGCTCTAATCTGATAGTGGTAGATGTCTAGTCTCCTTTAGGGTTCTAATCTGATAGTGGTAGATGTCTAGTCTCCTTTAGGGCTCTAATCTGATAGTGGTAGTGGGGTGGTACATGTCCAGTCTCCTTTATGGCTGTGATCTGATAGTGGTAGATGTCTAGTCTCCATTATGGCTCTAATCTGATCGTGGTAGTGGGCTGGTAGATGTCTTGTCTCCTTGATGGCTCTTATCTGATAGTGGTAGTGGGTTGGTAGATGTCTAGTCTCCTTTAGGGCTCTAATCTGATAGTGGTAGTGCGGTGGTAGATGTCTAGTCTCCTTTATGGCTCTAATCTGATCGTGGGGTGGTAGATGTCTAGTCTCCTTTATGGCTCGAATCTGATAGTGGTAGTGGGGTGGTAGTTGTCTAGTCTCCTTTATGGCTCTAATCTGATAGTGGTAGATGTCTAGTCTCCATTATGGCTCTAATCTGATAGTGGTAGTGTGGTGGTAGATGTCTAGTCTCCTTTAGGGCTCTAATCTGATAGTTGTAGTGCGGTGGTAGATGTCTAGTCACCTTTATGGCTCTAATCTGATAGTAGTAGTTGGGTGGAAGATGTCAAGTCTCAATTATGGCTCTAATCTGATAGTGGTAGTTGGGTGGTAGATGTCTAGTGTCCATTATGGCTCTAATCTGATAGTGGTAGATGGGTGGTAGATGTCTAGTCTCCTTTAGGGCTCTAATCTGATAGTGTTAGTGCGGTGGTAGATGTCTAGTCTCCTTTATGGCTCTAATCTGATAGTGGTAGATGTCTAGTCTCCATTATGGATCTAATCTGATAGTGGTAGTGGGGTGGTAGATGTCTAGTCTTGTTTATGGCTGGAATCTGATAGTGGTAGATGTCTAGTCTCCATTATGGCTCTAATCTGATCGTGGTAGATGTCTAGTCTCCATTATGGCTCTAATCTGATATTGGGGTGGTAGATGTCTTGTCTCCTTTATGGCTCTAATCTGATAGTGGTAGATGTCTAGTCTCCTTTAGGGCTCTAATCTGATAGTGGTAGTGGGGTGGTACATGTCCAGTCTCCTTTATGGCTGTGATCTGATAGTGGTAGATGTCTAGTCTCCATTATGGCTCTAATCTGATCGTGGTAGTGGGCTGGTAGATGTCTTGTCTCCTTGATGGCTCTTATCTGATAGTGGTAGTGAGGTGGTAGATGTCTAGTATCCATTATGGCTCTAATTTGATAGTGGTAGTGGGTTGGTAGATGTCTAGTCTTCTTTATGGCTCTAATCTGAAAGTGGTAGTGGGGTGGTAGATGTCTAGTCTCCTTTAGGGCTCTAATCTGATAGTGGTAGTGCGGTGGTAGATGTCTAGTCTCCTTTATGGCTCTAATCTGATAGTGGTAGTGGGGTGGTAGATGTCTAGTCTCCTTTATTGCTCTAATCTGATAGTGGTAGATGTCTAGTCTCCATTATGGCTCTAATCTGATAGTGGTAGTGTGGTGGTAGATGTCTAGTCTCCTTTAGGGCTCTAATCTGATAGTGGTAGTGGGGTGGTAGATGTCTAGTCTCCTTTATGGCTCTAATCTGATCGTGGGGTGGTAGATGTCTAGTCTCCTTTATGGCTCGAATCGGATAGTGGTAGTGGGGTGGTAGTTGTCTAGTCTCCATTATGGCTCTAATCTGATAGTGGTAGATATCTAGTCTCCATTATGGCTCTAATCTGATAGTGGTAGTGTGGTGGTAGATGTCTAGTCTCCTTTAGGGCTCTAATCTGATAGTTGTAGTGCGGTGGTAGATGTCTAGTCACCTTTATGGCTCTAATCTGATAGTAGTAGTTGGGTGGAAGATGTCAAGTCTCAATTATGGCTCTAATCTGATAGTGGTAGTTGGGTGGTAGATGTCTAGTCTCCTTGATGGCTCTAATCTGATAGTGGTAGTGGGGTGGTAGATGTCTAGTCTCCATTATGGCTCTAATCTATTAGTGGTAGATGTCTAGTCTCCATTATGGCTCTAATCTGATATTGGGGTGGTAGATGTCTAGTCTCATTTAGGGCTCTAATCTGATAGTGGTAGTGGGGTGGTAGATGTCCAGTCTCCTTTTTGGCTCTAATGTGATCGTGGTAGTGGGCTGGTAGATGTCTAGTCTCCTTTACGGCTCTAATCTGATAGTGGTAGTGGGGTGGTAGATGTCTAGTTCCATTATGGCTCTAATCTGATAGTGGTAGTGGGGTGGTAGATGTCTAGTCTCCTTTAGGGCTCTAATCTGATAGTTGTAGAGCGGTGTTAGATGTCTAGTCTCCTTTATGGCTCTAATCTGATCTTGGGGTGGGGTGGTATATGTCTAGTCTCCTTTATGGCTCTAATCTGATAGTGGTAGTGGGGTGGTAGATGTCTAGTCTCCTTTATGGCTCTAATCTGATAGTGGTAGATGTCTAGTCTCCATTATGGCTCTAATCTGATAGTGGTTGGTGTGGTAGATGTCTAGTCTCCTTTATGGCTGTAATCTGATAGTGGTGTGGTAGATGTCTAGTCTCCATTATGGCTCTAATCTGATCGTGGTAGTTGGGTGGTAGATGTCTAGTCTCCATTATGGCTCTAATCTGATAGTGGTAGTGTGGTGGTAGATGTCTAGTCTCCTTTATGGCTCTAATCTGATCGTGGGGTGGTAGATGTTTAGTCTCCTTTATGGCTCTAATCTGATTGTGGGGTGGTAGATGTCTAGTCTCCTTTATGGCTCTAATCTGATCATGGGGTGGGGTGTTAGATGTCTAGTCTCCTTGATGGCTCTAATCTGATAGTGGTAGTGGGGTGGTAGATGTCTAGTCTCCATTATGGCTCTAATCTGATAGTGGTAGATGTCTAGTCTCCATTATGGCTCTAATCTGATCGTGGTAGATGTCTAGTCTCCATTATGGCTCTAATCTGATATTGGGGTGGTAGATGTCTAGTCTCCATTATGGCTCTAATCTGATAGTGGTAGTGTGGTGGTAGATGTCTAGTCTCCTTTATGGCTCTAATCTGATCGTGGGGTGGTAGATGTCTAGTCTCCTTTATGGCTCTAATCTGATTGTGGGGTGGTAGATGTCTAGTCTCCTTTATGGCTCTAATCTGATCATGGGGTGGGGTGTTAGATGTCTAGTCTCCTTGATGGCTCTAATCTGATAGTGGTAGTGGGGTGGTAGATGTCTAGTCTCCATTATGGCTCTAATCTGATCGTGGTAGATGTCTAGTCTCCATTATGGCTCTAATCTGATATTGGGATGGTAGATGTCTAGTCTCCTTTATGGGTCTATTCTGATCGTGGGGTGGGGTGGTAGATGTCTAGTCTCCTTTAGGGCTCTAATCTGATAGTGGTAGTGTGGTGGTAGATGTCTAGTCTCCTTGATGGCTCTAATCTGATAGTGGTAGTGGGGTGGTAGATGTCTAGTCTCCTTGATGGCTCTAATCTGATAGTGGTAGTGGGGTGGTAGATGTCTAGTCTCCATTATGGCTCTAATCTATTAGTGGTAGATGTCTAGTCTCCATTATGGCTCTAATCTGATATTGGGGTGGTAGATGTCTAGTCTCATTTAGGGCTCTAATCTGATAGTGGTAGTGGGGTGGTAGATGTCTAGTCTCCTTTATGGCTCTAATCTGATCGTGGTAGTGGGCTGGTAGATGTCTAGTCTCCTTTACGGCTCTAATCTGATCGTGGGATGGTAGATGTCTAGTCTCCTTTATGGCTCTAATCTGATAGTGGTAGTGGGGTGGTAGATGTCTAGTCTCCATTATGGCTCTAATCTGATAGTGCTAGTGGGGTGGTAGATGTCTAGTCACCTTTATGGCTCTAATCTGATAGTAGTAGTTGGGTGGAAGATGTCAAGTCTCAATTATGGCTCTAATCTGATAGTGGTAGTTGGGTGGTAGATGTCTAGTCTCCTTGATGGCTCTAATCTGATAGTGGTAGTGGGGTGGTAGATGTCCAGTCTCCTTTATGGCTGTGATCTGATAGTGGTAGATGTCTAGTCTCCATTATGGCTCTAATGTGATCGTGGTAGTGGGCTGGTAGATGTCTTGTCTCCTTGATGGCTCTTATCTGATAGTGGTAGTGAGGTGGTAGATGTCTAGTATCCATTACGGCTCTAATCTGATAGTAGTAGTTGGGTGGAAGATGTCAAGTCTCAATTATGGCTCTAATCTGATAGTGGTAGTTGGGTGGTAGATGTTTAGTCTCCTTTATGGCTCTAATCTGATAGTAGTAGTTGGGTGGAAGATGTCTAGTCTCCATTATGGCTCTAATCTGATAGTGGTAGTGGGGTGGTAGATGTCTAGTCTCCTTTATGGCTCTAATCTGATCTTGGGGTGGGGTGGTAGATGTCTAGTCTCCTTTATGGCTCTAATCTGATAGTAGTAGTTGGGTGGAAGATGTCTAGTCTCCTTTATGGCTCTATTCTGATAGTGGTAGTGGGGTGGTAGATGTCTAGTCTCCTTTATGGCTCTAATCTGATAGTGGTAGATGTCTAGTCTCCATTATGGCTCTAATCTGATAGTGGTGTGGTAGATGTCTAGTCTCCTTTATGGCTGTAATCTGATAGTGGTAGATGTCTAGTCTCCATTATGGCTCTAATCTGATCGTGGTAGTTGAGTGGTAGATGTCTAGTCTCCATTATGGCTCTAATCTGATAGTAGTAGTTGGGTGGAAGATGTCTAGTCTCCATTATGGCTCTAATCTGATCGTTGTAGTGGGCTGGTAGATGTCTAGTCTCCTTTAGGGCTCTAATCTGATCGTGGGGTGGTAGATGTCTAGTCTCCTTTATGGCTCTAATCTGATCGTGGGGTGGTAGATGTCTAGTCTCCTTTATGGCTCTAATCTGATCATGGGGTGGGGTGGTAGATGTCTAGTCTCCTTTATGGCTCTAATCTGATAGTGGTAGTGGGGTGGTAGATGTCTAGTCTCCTTTATGGCTCTAATCTGATAGTGGTAGTGGGCTGGTAGATGTCTAGTCTCCTTGATGGCTCTAATCTGATAGTGGTAGTGGGGTGGTAGATGTCTAGTCTCCATTATGGCTCTAATCTGATAGTGGTAGATGAGTGGTAGATGTCTAGTCTCCTTTAGGGCTCTAATCTGATAGTGGTAGTGGGGTGGTAGATGTCTAGTCTTGTTTATGGCTGGAATCTGATAGTGGTAGATGTCTAGTCTCCATTATGGCTCTAATCTGATCGTGGTAGATTTCTAGTCTCCATTATGGCTCTAATCTGATAGTGGTAGATGTCTAGTCTCCTTTAGGGCTCTAATCTGATAGTGGTAGATGTCTAGTCTCCTTTAGGGTTCTAATCTGATAGTGGTAGATGTCTAGTCTCCTTTAGGGCTCTAATCTGATAGTGGTAGTGGGGTGGTACATGTCCAGTCTCCTTTATGGCTGTGATCTGATAGTGGTAGATGTCTAGTCTCCATTATGGCTCTAATCTGATCGTGGTAGTGGGCTGGTAGATGTCTTGTCTCCTTGATGGCTCTTATCTGATAGTGGTAGTGGGTTGGTAGATGTCTAGTCTCCTTTAGGGCTCTAATCTGATAGTGGTAGTGCGGTGGTAGATGTCTAGTCTCCTTTATGGCTCTAATCTGATAGTGGTAGTGGGGTGGTAGATGTCTAGTCTCCTTTATGGCTCTAATCTGATAGTGGTAGATGTCTAGTCTCCATTATGGCTCTAATCTGATAGTGGTAGTGTAGTGGTAGATGTCTAGTCTCCTTTAGGGCTCTAATCTGATAGTGGTAGTGGGGTGGTAGATGTCTAGTCTCCTTTATGGCTCTAATCTGATCGTGGGGTGGTAGATGTCTAGTCTCCTTTATGGCTCGAATCTGATAGTGGTAGTGGGGTGGTAGTTGTCTAGTCTCCTTTATGGCTCTAATCTGATAGTGGTAGATGTATAGTCTCCATTATGGCTCTAATCTGATAGTGGTAGTGTGGTGGTAGATGTCTAGTCTCCTTTAGGGCTCTAATCTGATAGTTGTAGTGCGGTGGTAGATGTCTAGTCACCTTTATGGCTCTAATCTGATAGTAGTAGTTGGGTGGAAGATGTCAAGTCTCAATTATGGCTCTAATCTGATAGTGGTAGTTGGGTGGTAGATGTCTAGTGTCCATTATGGCTCTAATCTGATAGTGGTAGATGGGTGGTAGATGTCTAGTCTCCTTTAGGGCTCTAATCTGATAGTGTTAGTGCGGTGGTAGATGTCTAGTCTCCTTTATGGCTCTAATCTGATAGTGGTAGATGTCTAGTCTCCATTATGGATCTAATCTGATAGTGGTAGTGGGGTGGTAGATGTCTAGTCTTGTTTATGGCTGGAATCTGATAGTGGTAGATGTCTAGTCTCCATTATGGCTCTAATCTGATCGTGGTAGATGTCTAGTCTCCATTATGGCTCTAATCTGATATTGGGGTGGTAGATGTCTTGTCTCCTTTATGGCTCTAATCTGATAGTGGTAGATGTCTAGTCTCCTTTAGGGCTCTAATCTGATAGTGGTAGTGGGGTGGTACATGTCCAGTCTCCTTTATGGCTGTGATCTGATAGTGGTAGATGTCTAGTCTCCATTATGGCTCTAATCTGATCGTGGTAGTGGGCTGGTAGATGTCTTGTCTCCTTGATGGCTCTTATCTGATAGTGGTAGTGAGGTGGTAGATGTCTAGTATCCATTATGGCTCTAATTTGATAGTGGTAGTGGGTTGGTAGATGTCTAGTCTTCTTTATGGCTCTAATCTGAAAGTGGTAGTGGGGTGGTAGATGTCTAGTCTCCTTTAGGGCTCTAATCTGATAGTGGTAGTGCGGTGGTAGATGTCTAGTCTCCTTTATGGCTCTAATCTGATAGTGGTAGTGGGGTGGTAGATGTCTAGTCTCCTTTATTGCTCTAATCTGATAGTGGTAGATGTCTAGTCTCCATTATGGCTCTAATCTGATAGTGGTAGTGTGGTGGTAGATGTCTAGTCTCCTTTAGGGCTCTAATCTGATAGTGGTAGTGGGGTGGTAGATGTCTAGTCTCCTTTATGGCTCTAATCTGATCGTGGGGTGGTAGATGTCTAGTCTCCTTTATGGCTCGAATCGGATAGTGGTAGTGGGGTGGTAGTTGTCTAGTCTCCATTATGGCTCTAATCTGATAGTGGTAGATGTCTAGTCTCCATTATGGCTCTAATCTGATAGTGGTAGTGTGGTGGTAGATGTCTAGTCTCCTTTAGGGCTCTAATCTGATAGTTGTAGTGCGGTGGTAGATGTCTAGTCACCTTTATGGCTCTAATCTGATAGTAGTAGTTGGGTGGAAGATGTCAAGTCTCAATTATGGCTCTAATCTGATAGTGGTAGTTGGGTGGTAGATGTCTAGTCTCCTTGATGGCTCTAATCTGATAGTGGTAGTGGGGTGGTAGATGTCTAGTCTCCATTATGGCTCTAATCTATTAGTGGTAGATGTCTAGTCTCCATTATGGCTCTAATCTGATATTGGGGTGGTAGATGTCTAGTCTCATTTAGGGCTCTAATCTGATAGTGGTAGTGGGGTGGTAGATGTCCAGTCTCCTTTTTGGCTCTAATGTGATCGTGGTAGTGGGCTGGTAGATGTCTAGTCTCCTTTACGGCTCTAATCTGATAGTGGTAGTGGGGTGGTAGATGTCTAGTTCCATTATGGCTCTAATCTGATAGTGGTAGTGGGGTGGTAGATGTCTAGTCTCCTTTAGGGCTCTAATCTGATAGTTGTAGAGCGGTGTTAGATGTCTAGTCTCCTTTATGGCTCTAATCTGATCTTGGGGTGGGGTGGTATATGTCTAGTCTCCTTTATGGCTCTAATCTGATAGTGGTAGTGGGGTGGTAGATGTCTAGTCTCCATTATGGCTCTAATCTGATAGTGGTAGATGTCTAGTCTCCATTATGGCTCTAATCTGATAGTGGTTGGTGTGGTAGATGTCTAGTCTCCTTTATGGCTGTAATCTGATAGTGGTGTGGTAGATGTCTAGTCTCCATTATGGCTCTAATCTGATCGTGGTAGTTGGGTGGTAGATGTCTAGTCTCCATTATGGCTCTAATCTGATAGTGGTAGTGTGGTGGTAGATGTCTAGTCTCCTTTATGGCTCTAATCTGATCGTGGGGTGGTAGATGTTTAGTCTCCTTTATGGCTCTAATCTGATTGTGGGGTGGTAGATGTCTAGTCTCCTTTATGGCTCTAATCTGATCATGGGGTGGGGTGTTAGATGTCTAGTCTCCTTGATGGCTCTAATCTGATAGTGGTAGTGGGGTGGTAGATGTCTAGTCTCCATTATGGCTCTAATCTGATAGTGGTAGATGTCTAGTCTCCATTATGGCTCTAATCTGATCGTGGTAGATGTCTAGTCTCCATTATGGCTCTAATCTGATATTGGGGTGGTAGATGTCTAGTCTCCATTATGGCTCTAATCTGATAGTGGTAGTGTGGTGGTAGATGTCTAGTCTCCTTTATGGCTCTAATCTGATCGTGGGGTGGTAGATGTCTAGTCTCCTTTATGGCTCTAATCTGATTGTGGGGTGGTAGATGTCTAGTCTCCTTTATGGCTCTAATCTGATCATGGGGTGGGGTGTTAGATGTCTAGTCTCCTTGATGGCTCTAATCTGATAGTGGTAGTGGGGTGGTAGATGTCTAGTCTCCATTATGGCTCTAATCTGATCGTGGTAGATGTCTAGTCTCCATTATGGCTCTAATCTGATATTGGGATGGTAGATGTCTAGTCTCCTTTATGGGTCTATTCTGATCGTGGGGTGGGGTGGTAGATGTCTAGTCTCCTTTAGGGCTCTAATCTGATAGTGGTAGTGTGGTGGTAGATGTCTAGTCTCCTTGATGGCTCTAATCTGATAGTGGTAGTGGGGTGGTAGATGTCTAGTCTCCTTGATGGCTCTAATCTGATAGTGGTAGTGGGGTGGTAGATGTCTAGTCTCCATTATGGCTCTAATCTATTAGTGGTAGATGTCTAGTCTCCATTATGGCTCTAATCTGATATTGGGGTGGTAGATGTCTAGTCTCATTTAGGGCTCTAATCTGATAGTGGTAGTGGGGTGGTAGATGTCTAGTCTCCTTTATGGCTCTAATCTGATCGTGGTAGTGGGCTGGTAGATGTCTAGTCTCCTTTACGGCTCTAATCTGATCGTGGGATGGTAGATGTCTAGTCTCCTTTATGGCTCTAATCTGATAGTGGTAGTGGGGTGGTAGATGTCTAGTCTCCATTATGGCTCTAATCTGATAGTGCTAGTGGGGTGGTAGATGTCTAGTCACCTTTATGGCTCTAATCTGATAGTAGTAGTTGGGTGGAAGATGTCAAGTCTCAATTATGGCTCTAATCTGATAGTGGTAGTTGGGTGGTAGATGTCTAGTCTCCTTGATGGCTCTAATCTGATAGTGGTAGTGGGGTGGTAGATGTCCAGTCTCCTTTATGGCTGTGATCTGATAGTGGTAGATGTCTAGTCTCCATTATGGCTCTAATGTGATCGTGGTAGTGGGCTGGTAGATGTCTTGTCTCCTTGATGGCTCTTATCTGATAGTGGTAGTGAGGTGGTAGATGTCTAGTATCCATTATGGCTCTAATTTGATAGTGGTAGTGGGTTGGTAGATGTCTAGTCTTCTTTATGGCTCTAATCTGAAAGTGGTAGTGGGGTGGTAGATGTCTAGTCTCCTTTAGGGCTCTAATCTGATAGTGGTAGTGCGGTGGTAGATGTCTAGTCTCCATTATGGCTCTAATCTGATCGTTGTAGTGGGCTGGTAGATGTCTAGTCTCCTTTAGGGCTCTAATCTGATCGTGGGGTGGTAGATGTCTAGTCTCCTTTATGGCTCTAATCTGATTGTGGGGTGGTAGATGTCTAGTCTCCTTTATGGCTCTAATCTGATCATGGGGTGGGGTGGTAGATGTCTAGTCTCCTTTATGGCTCTAATCTGATAGTGGTAGTGGGGTGGTAGATGTCTAGTCTCCATTATGGCTCTAATCTGATAGTGGTAGATGGGTGGTAGATGTCTAGTCTCCTTTAGGGCTCTAATCTGATAGTGGTAGTGGGGTGGTAGATGTCTAGTCTTGTTTATGGCTGGAATCTGATAGTGGTAGATGTCTAGTCTCCATTATGGCTCTAATCTGATCGTGGTAGATTTCTAGTCTCCATTATGGCTCTAATCTGATAGTGGTAGATGTCTAGTCTCCTTTAGGGCTCTAATCTGATAGTGGTAGATGTCTAGTCTCCTTTAGGGTTCTAATCTGATAGTGGTAGATGTCTAGTCTCCTTTAGGGCTCTAATCTGATAGTGGTAGTGGGGTGGTACATGTCCAGTCTCCTTTATGGCTGTGATCTGATAGTGGTAGATGTCTAGTCTCCATTATGGCTCTAATCTGATCGTGGTAGTGGGCTGGTAGATGTCTTGTCTCCTTGATGGCTCTTATCTGATAGTGGTAGTGAGGTGGTAGATGTCTAGTATCCATTATGGCTCTAATTTGATAGTGGTAGTGGGTTGGTAGATGTCTAGTCTCCTTTAGGGCTCTAATCTGATAGTGGTAGTGCGGTGGTAGATGTCTAGTCTCCTTTATGGCTCTAATCTGATAGTGGTAGTGGGGTGGTAGATGTCTAGTCTCCTTTATGGCTCTAATCTGATAGTGGTAGATGTCTAGTCTCTATTATGGCTCTAATCTGATAGTGGTAGTGTGGTGGTAGATGTCTAGTCTCCTTTAGGGCTCTAATCTGATAGTGGTAGTGGGGTGGTAGATGTCTAGTCTCCTTTATGGCTCTAATCTGATCGTGGGGTGGTAGATGTCTAGTCTCCTTTATGGCTCTAATCTGATAGTGGTAGATGTCTAGTCTCCATTATGGCTCTAATCTGATAGTGGTAGTGTGGTGGTAGATGTCTAGTCTCCTTTAGGGCTCTAATCTGATAGTTGTAGTGCGGTGGTAGATGTCTAGTCACATTTATGGCTCTAATCTGATAGTAGTAGTTGGGTGGAAGATGTCAAGTCTCAATTATGGCTCTAATCTGATAGTGGTAGTTGGGTGGTAGATGTCTAGTGTCCATTATGGCTCTAATCTGATAGTGGTAGATGTCTAGTCTCCATTATGGCTCTAATCTGATAGTGGTAGTGTGGTGGTAGATGTCTAGTCTCCTTTAGGGCTCTAATCTGATAGTTGTAGTGCGGTGGTAGATGTCTAGTCTCCTTTATGGCTCTAATCTGATAGTGGTAGATGTCTAGTCTCCATTATGGCTCTAATCTGATAGTGGTAGTGTGGTGGTAGATGTCTAGTCTCCTTTAGGGCTCTAATCTGATAGTTGTAGTGCGGTGGTAGATGTCTAGTCACCTTTATGGCTCTAATCTGATAGTAGTAGTTGGGTGGAAGATGTCAAGTCTCAATTATGGCTCTAATCTGATAGTGGTAGTTGGGTGGTAGATGTCTAGTGTCCATTATGGCTCTAATCTGATAGTGGTAGATGGGTGGTAGATGTCTAGTCTCCTTTAGGGCTCTAATCTGATAGTGTTAGTGCGGTGGTAGATGTCTAGTCTCCTTTATGGCTCTAATCTGATAGTGGTAGATGTCTAGTCTCCATTATGGATCTAATCTGATAGTGGTAGTGGGGTGGTAGATGTCTAGTCTTGTTTATGGCTGGAATCTGATAGTGGTAGATGTCTAGTCTCCATTATGGCTCTAATCTGATCGTGGTAGATGTCTAGTCTCCATTATGGCTCTAATCTGATATTGGGGTGGTAGATGTCTTGTCTCCTTTATGGCTCTAATCTGATCGTGGTAGTGGGCTGGTAGATGTCTAGTCTCCTTTACGGCTCTAATCTGATAGTGGTAGTGGGGTGGTAGATGTCTAGTTCCATTATGGCTCTAATCTGATAGTGGTAGTGGGGTGGTAGATGTCTAGTCTCCTTTAGGGCTCTAATCTGATAGTTGTAGAGCGGTGTTAGATGTCTAGTCTCCTTTATGGCTCTAATCTGATCTTGGGGTGGGGTGGTATATGTCTAGTCTCCTTTATGGCTCTAATCTGATAGTGGTAGTGGGGTGGTAGATGTCTAGTCTCATTTATGGCTCTAATCTGATAGTGGTAGATGTCTAGTCTCCATTATGGCTCTAATCTGATAGTGGTGTGGTAGATGTCTAGTCTCCTTTATGGCTGTAATCTGATAGTGGTGTGGTAGATGTCTAGTCTCCATTATGGCTCTAATCTGATCGTGGTAGTTGGGTGGTATATGTCTAGTCTCCTTTATGGCTCTAATCTGATAGTGGTAGTGGGGTGGTAGATGTCTAGTCTCCTTTATGGCTCTAATCTGATAGTGGTAGATGTCTAGTCTCCATTATGGATCTAATCTGATAGTGGTAGTGGGGTGGTAGATGTCTAGTCTTGTTTATGGCTGGAATCTGATAGTGGTAGATGTCTAGTCTCCATTATGGCTCTAATCTGATCGTGGTAGATGTCTAGTCTCCATTATGGCTCTAATCTGATATTGGGGTGGTAGATGTCTTGTCTCCTTTATGGCTCTAATCTGATAGTGGTAGATGTCTAGTCTCCTTTAGGGCTCTAATCTGATAGTGGTAGTGGGGTGGTACATGTCCAGTCTCCTTTATGGCTGTGATCTGATAGTGGTAGATGTCTAGTCTCCATTATGGCTCTAATCTGATCGTGGTAGTGGGCTGGTAGATGTCTTGTCTCCTTGATGGCTCTTATCTGATAGTGGTAGTGAGGTGGTAGATGTCTAGTATCCATTATGGCTCTAATTTGATAGTGGTAGTGGGTTGGTAGATGTCTAGTCTTCTTTATGGCTCTAATCTGAAAGTGGTAGTGGGGTGGTAGATGTCTAGTCTCCTTTAGGGCTCTAATCTGATAGTGGTAGTGCGGTGGTAGATGTCTAGTCTCCTTTATGGCT
The DNA here is from genome assembly GCF_013265735.2 of Oncorhynchus mykiss. Lineage (NCBI taxonomy): Eukaryota > Metazoa > Chordata > Actinopteri > Salmoniformes > Salmonidae > Oncorhynchus > Oncorhynchus mykiss. Next base: position 86,050,352 of record NC_048571.1, read on the forward strand.
CTAATCTGATAGTGGTAGTGGGGTGGTAGATGTCTAGTCTCCTTTATTGCTCTAATCTGATAGTGGTAGATGTCTAGTCTCCATTATGGCTCTAATCTGATAGTGGTAGTGTGGTGGTAGATGTCTAGTCTCCTTTAGGGCTCTAATCTGATAGTGGTAGTGGGGTGGTAGATGTCTAGTCTCCTTTATGGCTCTAATCTGATCGTGGGGTGGTAGATGTCTAGTCTCCTTTATGGCTCGAATCGGATAGTGGTAGTGTGGTGGTAGTTGTCTAGTCTCCATTATGGCTCTAATCTGATAGTGGTAGATGTCTAGTCTCCATTATGGCTCTAATCTGATAGTGGTAGTGTGGTGGTAGATGTCTAGTCTCCTTTAGGGCTCTAATCTGATAGTTGTAGTGCGGTGGTAGATGTCTAGTCACCTTTATGGCTCTAATCTGATAGTAGTAGTTGGGTGGAAGATGTCAAGTCTCAATTATGGCTCTAATCTGATAGTGGTAGTTGGGTGGTAGATGTCTAGTCTCCTTGATGGCTCTAATCTGATAGTGGTAGTGGGGTGGTAGATGTCTAGTCTCCATTATGGCTCTAATCTATTAGTGGTAGATGTCTAGTCTCCATTATGGCTCTAATCTGATATTGGGGTGGTAGATGTCTAGTCTCATTTAGGGCTCTAATCTGATAGTGGTAGTGGGGTGGTAGATGTCCAGTCTCCTTTATGGCTCTAATCTGATCGTGGTAGTGGGCTGGTAGATGTCTAGTCTCCTTTACGGCTCTAATCTGATCGTGGGATGGTAGATGTCTAGTCTCCTTTATGGGTCTATTCTGATCGTGGGGTGGGGTGGTAGATGTCTAGTCTCCTTTATGGCTCTAATCTGATGGTGGTAGTGGGGTGGTAGATGTCTAGTCTCCTTTATGGCTCTAATCTGATAGTGGTAGTGGGGTGGTAGATGTCTAGTCTCCATTATGGCTCTAATCTGATAGTGGTAGTGGGGTGGTAGATGTCTAGTTCCATTATGGCTCTAATCTGATAGTGGTAGTGGGGTGGTAGATGTCTAGTCTCCTTTAGGGCTCTAATCTGATAGTGGTAGTGCGGTGGTAGATGTCCAGTCTCCTTTATGGCTGTGATCTGATAGTGGTAGATGTCTAGTCTCCATTATGGCTCTAATGTGATCGTGGTAGTGGGCTGGTAGATGTCTTGTCTCCTTGATGGCTCTTATCTGATAGTGGTAGTGAGGTGGTAGATGTCTAGTATCCATTATGGCTCTCATTTGATAGTGGTAGTGGGTTGGTAGATGTCTAGTCTTCTTTATGGCTCTAATCTGAAAGTGGTAGTGGGGTGGTAGATGTCTAGTCTCCTTTAGGGCTCTAATCTGATAGTGGTAGTGCGGTGGTAGATGTCTAGTCTCCTTTATGGCTCTAATCTGATAGTGGTAGTGGGGTGGTAGATGTCTAGTCTCCTTTATGGCTCTAATCTGATAGTGGTAGATGTCTAGTCTCCATTATGGCTCTAATCTGATAGTGGTAGTGTGGTGGTAGATGTCTAGTCTCCTTTAGGGCTCTAATCTGATAGTGGTAGTGGGGTGGTAGATGTCTAGTCTCCTTTATGGCTCTAATCTGATAGTGGGGTGGTAGATGTCTAGTCTCCTTTATGGCTCGAATCTGATAGTGGTAGTGGGGTGGTAGTTGTCTAGTCTCCTTTATGGCTCTAATCTGATAGTGGTAGATGTCTAGTCTCCATTATGGCTCTAATCTGATAGTGGTAGTGTGGTGGTAGATGTCTAGTCTCCTTTAGGGCTCTAATCTGATAGTTGTAGTGCGGTGGTAGATGTCTAGTCACCTTTATGGCTCTAATCTGATAGTAGTAGTTGGGTGGTAGATGTCTAGTCTCCTTTAGGGCTCTAATCTGATAGTGGTAGTGCGGTGGTAGATGTCTAGTCTCCTTTATGGCTCTAATCTGATAGTGGTAGTGGGGTGGTAGATGTCTAGTCTCCTTTATGGCTCTAATCTGATAGTGGTAGATGTCTAGTCTCCATTATGGCTCTAATCTGATAGTGGTAGTGTGGTGGTAGATGTCTAGTCTCCTTTAGGGCTCTAATCTGATAGTGGTAGTGGGGTGGTAGATGTCTAGTCTCCTTTATGGCTCTAATCTGATAGTGGGGTGGTAGATGTCTAGTCTCCTTTATGGCTCGAATCTGATAGTGGTAGTGGGGTGGTAGTTGTCTAGTCTCCTTTATGGCTCTAATCTGATAGTGGTAGATGTCTAGTCTCCATTATGGCTCTAATCTGATAGTGGTAGTGTGGTGGTAGATGTCTAGTCTCCTTTAGGGCTCTAATCTGATAGTTGTAGTGCGGTGGTAGATGTCTAGTCACCTTTATGGCTCTAATCTGATAGTAGTAGTTGGGTGGAAGATGTCAAGTCTCAATTATGGCTCTAATCTGATAGTGGTAGTTGGGTGGTAGATGTCTAGTCTCCTTGATGGCTCTAATCTGATAGTGGTAGTGGGGTGGTAGATGTCTAGTCTCCATTATGGCTCTAATCTATTAGTGGTAGATGTCTAGTCTCCATTATGGCTCTAATCTGATATTGGGGTGGTAGATGTCTAGTCTCATTTAGGGCTCTAATCTGATAGTGGTAGTGGGGTGGTAGATGTCCAGTCTCCTTTATGGCTCTAATCTGATCGTGGTAGTGGGCTGGTAGATGTCTAGTCTCCTTTACGGCTCTAATCTGATAGTGGTAGTGGGGTGGTAGATGTCTAGTTCCATTATGGCTCTAATCTGATAGTGGTAGTGGGGTGGTAGATGTCTAGTCTCCTTTAGGGCTCTAATCTGATAGTTGTAGAGCGGTGTTAGATGTCTAGTCTCCTTTATGGCTCTAATCTGATCTTGGGGTGGGGTGGTATATGTCTAGTCTCCTTTATGGCTCTAATCTGATAGTGGTAGTGGGGTGGTAGATGTCTAGTCTCCTTTATGGCTCTAATCTGATAGTGGTAGATGTCTAGTCTCCATTATGGCTCTAATCTGATAGTGGTGTGGTAGATGTCTAGTCTCCTTTATGGCTGTAATCTGATAGTGGTGTGGTAGATGTCTAGTCTCCATTATGGCTCTAATCTGATCGTGGTAGTTGGGTGGTAGATGTCTAGTCTCCATTATGGCTCTAATCTGATAGTGGTAGTGTGGTGGTAGATGTCTAGTCTCCTTTATGGCTCTAATCTGATCGTGGGGTGGTAGATGTCTAGTCTCCTTTATGGCTCTAATCTGATTGTGGGGTGGTAGATGTCTAGTCTCCTTTATGGCTCTAATCTGATCATGGGGTGGGGTGTTAGATGTCTAGTCTCCTTGATGGCTCTAATCTGATAGTGGTAGTGGGGTGGTAGATGTCTAGTCTCCATTATGGCTCTAATCTGATAGTGGTAGATGTCTAGTCTCCATTATGGCTCTAATCTGATCGTGGTAGATGTCTAGTCTCCATTATGGCTCTAATCTGATATTGGGGTGGTAGATGTCTAGTCTCCATTATGGCTCTAATCTGATAGTGGTAGTGTGGTGGTAGATGTCTAGTCTCCTTTATGGCTCTAATCTGATCGTGGGGTGGTAGATGTCTAGTCTCCTTTATGGCTCTAATCTGATTGTGGGGTGGTAGATGTCTAGTCTCCTTTATGGCTCTAATCTGATCATGGGGTGGGGTGTTAGATGTCTAGTCTCCTTGATGGCTCTAATCTGATAGTGGTAGTGGGGTGGTAGATGTCTAGTCTCCATTATGGCTCTAATCTGATCGTGGTAGATGTCTAGTCTCCATTATGGCTCTAATCTGATATTGGGATGGTAGATGTCTAGTCTCCTTTATGGGTCTATTCTGATCGTGGGGTGGGGTGGTAGATGTCTAGTCTCCTTTAGGGCTCTAATCTGATAGTGGTAGTGTGGTGGTAGATGTCTAGTCTCCTTGATGGCTCTAATCTGATAGTGGTAGTGGGGTGGTAGATGTCTAGTCTCCTTGATGGCTCTAATCTGATAGTGGTAGTGGGGTGGTAGATGTCTAGTCTCCTTTATGGCTCTAATCTGATAGTGGTAGATGTCTAGTCTCCATTATGGCTCTAATCTGATAGTGGTGTGGTAGATGTCTAGTCTCCTTTATGGCTGTAATCTGATAGTGGTGTGGTAGATGTCTAGTCTCCATTATGGCTCTAATCTGATCGTGGTAGTTGGGTGGTAGATGTCTAGTCTCCATTATGGCTCTAATCTGATAGTGGTAGTGTGGTGGTAGATGTCTAGTCTCCTTTATGGCTCTAATCTGATCGTGGGGTGGTAGATGTCTAGTCTCCTTTATGGCTCTAATCTGATTGTGGGGTGGTAGATGTCTAGTCTCCTTTATGGCTCTAATCTGATCATGGGGTGGGGTGTTAGATGTCTAGTCTCCTTGATGGCTCTAATCTGATAGTGGTAGTGGGGTGGTAGATGTCTAGTCTCCATTATGGCTCTAATCTGATCGTGGTAGATGTCTAGTCTCCATTATGGCTCTAATCTGATATTGGGATGGTAGATGTCTAGTCTCCTTTATGGGTCTATTCTGATCGTGGGGTGGGGTGGTAGATGTCTAGTCTCCTTTAGGGCTCTAATCTGATAGTGGTAGTGTGGTGGTAGATGTCTAGTCTCCTTGATGGCTCTAATCTGATAGTGGTAGTGGGGTGGTAGATGTCTAGTCTCCTTGATGGCTCTAATCTGATAGTGGTAGTGGGGTGGTAGATGTCTAGTCTCCATTATGGCTCTAATCTATTAGTGGTAGATGTCTAGTCTCCATTATGGCTCTAATCTGATATTGGGGTGGTAGATGTCTAGTCTCATTTAGGGCTCTAATCTGATAGTGGTAGTGGGGTGGTAGATGTCTAGTCTCCTTTATGGCTCTAATCTGATCGTGGTAGTGGGCTGGTAGATGTCTAGTCTCCTTTACGGCTCTAATCTGATCGTGGGATGGTAGATGTCTAGTCTCCTTTATGGCTCTAATCTGATAGTGGTAGTGGGGTGGTAGATGTCTAGTCTCCATTATGGCTCTAATCTGATAGTGCTAGTGGGGTGGTAGATGTCTAGTCACCTTTATGGCTCTAATCTGATAGTAGTAGTTGGGTGGAAGATGTCAAGTCTCAATTATGGCTCTAATCTGATAGTGGTAGTTGGGTGGTAGATGTCTAGTCTCCTTGATGGCTCTAATCTGATAGTGGTAGTGGGGTGGTAGATGTCCAGTCTCCTTTATGGCTGTGATCTGATAGTGGTAGATGTCTAGTCTCCATTATGGCTCTAATGTGATCGTGGTAGTGGGCTGGTAGATGTCTTGTCCCCTTGATGGCTCTTATCTGATAGTGGTAGTGAGGTGGTAGATGTCTAGTATCCATTATGGCTCTAATTTGATAGTGGTAGTGGGTTGGTAGATGTCTAGTCTTCTTTATGGCTCTAATCTGAAAGTGGTAGTGGGGTGGTAGATGTCTAGTCTCCTTTAGGGCTCTAATCTGATAGTGGTAGTGCGGTGGTAGATGTCTAGTCTCCTTTATGGCTCTAATCTGATAGTGGTAGTGGGGTGGTAGATGTCTAGTCTCCTTTATGGCTCTAATCTGATAGTGGTAGATGTCTAGTCTCCATTATGGCTCTAATCTGATAGTGGTAGTGTGGTGGTAGATGTCTAGTCTCCTTTAGGGCTCTAATCTGATAGTGGTAGTGGGGTGGTAGATGTCTAGTCTCCTTTATGGCTCTAATCTGATCGTGGGGTGGTAGATGTCTAGTCTCCTTTATGGCTCGAATCTGATAGTGGTAGTGGGGTGGTAGTTGTCTAGTCTCCTTTATGGCTCTAATCTGATAGTGGTAGATGTCTAGTCTCCATTATGGCTCTAATCTGATAGTGGTAGTGTGGTGGTAGATGTCTAGTCTCCTTTAGGGCTCTAATCTGATAGTTGTAGTGCGGTGGTAGATGTCTAGTCACCTTTATGGCTCTAATCTGATAGTAGTAGTTGGGTGGAAGATGTCAAGTCTCAATTATGGCTCTAATCTGATAGTGGTAGTTGGGTGGTAGATGTCTAGTCTCCTTGATGGCTCTAATCTGATAGTGGTAGTGGGGTGGTAGATGTCTAGTCTCCATTATGGCTCTAATCTATTAGTGGTAGATGTCTAGTCTCCATTATGGCTCTAATCTGATATTGGGGTGGTAGATGTCTAGTCTCATTTAGGGCTCTAATCTGATAGTGGTAGTGGGGTGGTAGATGTCCAGTCTCCTTTATGGCTCTAATCTGATCGTGGTAGTGGGCTGGTAGATGTCTAGTCTCCTTTACGGCTCTAATCTGATCGTGGGATGGTAGATGTCTAGTCTCCTTTATGGGTCTATTCTGATCGTGGGGTGGGGTGGTAGATGTCTAGTCTCCTTTATGGCTCTAATCTGATAGTGGTAGTGGGGTGGTAGATGTCTAGTCTCCTTTATGGCTCTAATCTGATAGTGGTAGATGTCTAGTCTCCATTATGGCTCTAATCTGATAGTGGTAGTGTGGTGGTAGATGTCTAGTCTCCTTTAGGGCTCTAATCTGATAGTGGTAGTGGGGTGGTAGATGTCCAGTCTCCTTTATGGCTGTGATCTGATAGTGGTAGATGTCTAGTCTCCATTATGGCTCTAATGTGATCGTGGTAGTGGGCTGGTAGATGTCTTGTCTCCTTGATGGCTCTTATCTGATAGTGGTAGTGAGGTGGTAGATGTCTAGTATCCATTATGGCTCTAATTTGATAGTGGTAGTGGGTTGGTAGATGTCTAGTCTTCTTTATGGCTCTAATCTGAAAGTGGTAGTGGGGTGGTAGATGTCTAGTCTCCTTTAGGGCTCTAATCTGATAGTGGTAGTGCGGTGGTAGATGTCTAGTCTCCTTTATGGCTCTAATCTGATAGTGGTAGTGGGGTGGTAGATGTCTAGTCTCCTTTATGGCTCTAATCTGATAGTGGTAGATGTCTAGTCTCCATTATGGCTCTAATCTGATAGTGGTAGTGTGGTGGTAGATGTCTAGTCTCCTTTAGGGCTCTAATCTGATAGTGGTAGTGGGGTGGTAGATGTCTAGTCTCCTTTATGGCTCTAATCTGATCGTGGGGTGGTAGATGTCTAGTCTCCTTTATGGCTCGAATCTGATAGTGGTAGTGGGGTGGTAGTTGTCTAGTCTCCTTTATGGCTCTAATCTGATAGTGGTAGATGTCTAGTCTCCATTATGGCTCTAATCTGATAGTGGTAGTGTGGTGGTAGATGTCTAGTCTCCTTTAGGGCTCTAATCTGATAGTTGTAGTGCGGTGGTAGATGTCTAGTCACCTTTATGGCTCTAATCTGATAGTAGTAGTTGGGTGGAAGATGTCAAGTCTCAATTATGGCTCTAATCTGATAGTGGTAGTTGGGTGGTAGATGTCTAGTCTCCTTGATGGCTCTAATCTGATAGTGGTAGTGGGGTGGTAGATGTCTAGTCTCCATTATGGCTCTAATCTATTAGTGGTAGATGTCTAGTCTCCATTATGGCTCTAATCTGATATTGGGGTGGGGTGGTAGATGTCTAGTCTCCTTTATGGCTCTAATCTGATAGTGGTAGTGGGGTGGTAGATGTCTAGTCTCCTTTATGGCTCTAATCTGATAGTGGTAGTGGGGTGGTAGATGTCTAGTCTCCATTATGGCTCTAATCTGATAGTGGTAGTGGGGTGGTAGATGTCTAGTTCCATTATGGCTCTAATCTGATAGTGGTAGTGGGGTGGTAGATGTCTAGTCTCCTTTAGGGCTCTAATCTGATAGTTGTAGAGCGGTGTTAGATGTCTAGTCTCCTTTATGGCTCTAATCTGATCTTGGGGTGGGGTGGTATATGTCTAGTCTCCTTTATGGCTCTAATCTGATAGTGGTAGTGGGGTGGTAGATGTCTAGTCTCCTTTATGGCTCTAATCTGATAGTGGTAGTTGGGTGGAAGATGTCAAGTCTCAATTATGGCTCTAATCTGATAGTGGTAGTTGGGTGGTAGATGTCTAGTCTCCTTGATGGCTCTAATCTGATAGTGGTAGTGGGGTGGTAGATGTCTAGTCTCCATTATGGCTCTAATCTGATATTGGGGTGGTAGATGTCTAGTCTCATTTAGGGCTCTAATCTGATAGTGGTAGTGGGGTGGTAGATGTCCAGTCTCCTTTATGGCTCTAATCTGATCGTGGTAGTGGGCTGGTAGATGTCTAGTCTCCTTTACGGCTCTAATCTGATCGTGGGATGGTAGATGTCTAGTCTCCTTTATGGGTCTATTCTGATCGTGGGGTGGGGTGGTAGATGTCTAGTCTCCTTTATGGCTCTAATCTGATAGTGGTAGTGGGGTGGTAGATGTCTAGTCTCCTTTATGGCTCTAATCTGATAGTGGTAGATGTCTAGTCTCCATTATGGCTCTAATCTGATAGTGGTAGTGTGGTGGTAGATGTCTAGTCTCCTTTAGGGCTCTAATCTGATAGTGGTAGTGGGGTGGTAGATGTCCAGTCTCCTTTATGGCTGTGATCTGATAGTGGTAGATGTCTAGTCTCCATTATGGCTCTAATGTGATCGTGGTAGTGGGCTGGTAGATGTCTTGTCTCCTTGATGGCTCTTATCTGATAGTGGTAGTGAGGTGGTAGATGTCTAGTATCCATTATGGCTCTCATTTGATAGTGGTAGTGGGTTGGTAGATGTCTAGTCTTCTTTATGGCTCTAATCTGAAAGTGGTAGTGGGGTGGTAGATGTCTAGTCTCCTTTAGGGCTCTAATCTGATAGTGGTAGTGCGGTGGTAGATGTCTAGTCTCCTTTATGGCTCTAATCTGATAGTGGTAGTGGGGTGGTAGATGTCTAGTCTCCTTTATGGCTCTAATCTGATAGTGGTAGATGTCTAGTCTCCATTATGGCTCTAATCTGATAGTGGTAGTGTGGTGGTAGATGTCTAGTCTCCTTTAGGGCTCTAATCTGATAGTGGTAGTGGGGTGGTAGATGTCTAGTCTCCTTTATGGCTCTAATCTGATATTGGGGTGGTAGATGTCTAGTCTCATTTAGGGCTCTAATCTGATAGTGGTAGTGGGGTGGTAGATGTCCAGTCTCCTTTATGGCTCTAATCTGATCGTGGTAGTGGGCTGGTAGATGTCTAGTCTCCTTTACGGCTCTAATCTGATCGTGGGATGGTAGATGTCTAGTCTCCTTTATGGGTCTATTCTGATCGTGGGGTGGGGTGGTAGATGTCTAGTCTCCTTTATGGCTCTAATCTGATAGTGGTAGTGGGGTGGTAGATGTCTAGTCTCCTTTATGGCTCTAATCTGATAGTGGTAGATGTCTAGTCTCCATTATGGCTCTAATCTGATAGTGGTAGTGTGGTGGTAGATGTCTAGTCTCCTTTAGGGCTCTAATCTGATAGTGGTAGTGGGGTGGTAGATGTCCAGTCTCCTTTATGGCTGTGATCTGATAGTGGTAGATGTCTAGTCTCCATTATGGCTCTAATGTGATCGTGGTAGTGGGCTGGTAGATGTCTTGTCTCCTTGATGGCTCTTATCTGATAGTGGTAGTGAGGTGGTAGATGTCTAGTATCCATTATGGCTCTCATTTGATAGTGGTAGTGGGTTGGTAGATGTCTAGTCTTCTTTATGGCTCTAATCTGAAAGTGGTAGTGGGGTGGTAGATGTCTAGTCTCCTTTAGGGCTCTAATCTGATAGTGGTAGTGCGGTGGTAGATGTCTAGTCTCCTTTATGGCTCTAATCTGATAGTGGTAGTGGGGTGGTAGATGTCTAGTCTCCTTTATGGCTCTAATCTGATAGTGGTAGATGTCTAGTCTCCATTATGGCTCTAATCTGATAGTGGTAGTGTGGTGGTAGATGTCTAGTCTCCTTTAGGGCTCTAATCTGATAGTGGTAGTGGGGTGGTAGATGTCTAGTCTCCTTTATGGCTCTAATCTGATAGTGGGGTGGTAGATGTCTAGTCTCCTTTATGGCTCGAATCTGATAGTGGTAGTGGGGTGGTAGTTGTCTAGTCTCCTTTATGGCTCTAATCTGATAGTGGTAGATGTCTAGTCTCCATTATGGCTCTAATCTGATAGTGGTAGTGTGGTGGTAGATGTCTCGTCTCCTTTAGGGCTCTAATCTGATAGTTGTAGTGCGGTGGTAGATGTCTAGTCACCTTTATGGCTCTAATCTGATAGTAGTAGTTGGGTGGAAGATGTCAAGTCTCAATTATGGCTCTAATCTGATAGTGGTAGTTGGGTGGTAGATGTCTAGTCTCCTTGATGGCTCTAATCTGATAGTGGTAGTGGGGTGGTAGATGTCTAGTCTCCATTATGGCTCTAATCTATTAGTGGTAGATGTCTAGTCTCCATTATGGCTCTAATCTGATATTGGGGTGGTAGATGTCTAGTCTCATTTAGGGCTCTAATCTGATAGTGGTAGTGGGGTGGTAGATGTCCAGTCTCCTTTATGGCTCTAATCTGATCGTGGTAGTGGGCTGGTAGATGTCTAGTCTCCTTTACGGCTCTAATCTGATCGTGGGATGGTAGATGTCTAGTCTCCTTTATGGGTCTATTCTGATCGTGGGGTGGGGTGGTAGATGTCTAGTCTCCTTTATGGCTCTAATCTGATAGTGGTAGTGGGGTGGTAGATGTCTAGTCTCCTTTATGGCTCTAATCTGATAGTGGTAGTGGGGTGGTAGATGTCTAGTCTCCATTATGGCTCTAATCTGATAGTGGTAGTGGGGTGGTAGATGTCTAGTTCCGTTATGGCTCTAATCTGATAGTGGTAGTGGGGTGGTAGATGTCTAGTCTCCTTTAGGGCTCTAATCTGATAGTTGTAGAGCGGTGTTAGATGTCTAGTCTCCTTTATGGCTCTAATCTGATCTTGGGGTGGGGTGGTATATGTCTAGTCTCCTTTATGGCTCTAATCTGATAGTGGTAGTGGGGTGGTAGATGTCTAGTCTCCTTTATGGCTCTAATCTGATAGTGGTAGATGTCTAGTCTCCATTATGGCTCTAATCTGATAGTGGTGTGGTGGATGTCTAGTCTCCTTTATGGCTGTAATCTGATAGTGGTAGATGTCTAGTCTCCATTATGGCTCTAATCTGATAGTGGTAGTGTGGTGGTAGATGTCTAGTCTCCTTTATGGCTCTAATCTGATCGTGGGGTGGTAGATGTCTAGTCTCCTTTATGGCTCTAATCTGATTGTGGGTTGGTAGATGTCTAGTCTCCTTTATGGCTCTAATCTGATCATGGGGTGGGGTGTTAGATGTCTAGTCTCCTTGATGGCTCTAATCTGATAGTGGTAGTGGGGTGGTAGATGTCTAGTCTCCATTATGGCTCTAATCTGATAGTGGTAGATGTCTAGTCTCCATTATGGCTCTAATCTGATCGTGGTAGATGTCTAGTCTCCATTATGGCTCTAATCGGATATTGGGTGGTAGATGTCTAGTCTCCATTATGGCTCTAATCTGATAGTGGTAGTGTGGTGGTAGATGTCTAGTCTCCTTTATGGCTCTAATCTGATCGTGGGGTGGTAGATGTCTAGTCTCCTTGATGGCTCTAATCTGATAGTGGTAGTGGGGTGGTAGATGTCTAGTCTCCATTATGGCTCTAATCTGATCGTGGTAGATGTCTAGTCTCCATTATGGCTCTAATCTGATATTGGGATGGTAGATGTCTAGTCTCCTTTATGGGTCTATTCTGATCGTGGGGTGGGGTGGTAGATGTCTAGTCTCCTTTATGGCTCTAATCTGATAGTGGTAGTGGGGTGGTAGATGTCTAGTCTCCTTTATGGCTCTAATCTGATAGTGGTAGATGTCTAGTCTCCATTATGGCTCTAATCTGATAGTGGTAGTGTGGTGGTAGATGTCTAGTCTCCTTTAGGGCTCTAATCTGATAGTGGTAGTGGGGTGGTAGATGTCCAGTCTCCTTTATGGCTGTGATCTGATAGTGGTAGATGTCTAGTCTCCATTATGGCTCTAATGTGATCGTGGTAGTGGGCTGGTAGATGTCTTGTCTCCTTGATGGCTCTTATCTGATAGTGGTAGTGAGGTGGTAGATGTCTAGTATCCATTATGGCTCTAATTTGATAGTGGTAGTGGGTTGGTAGATGTCTAGTCTTCTTTATGGCTCTAATCTGAAAGTGGTAGTGGGGTGGTAGATGTCTAGTCTCCTTTAGGGCTCTAATCTGATAGTGGTAGTGCGGTGGTAGATGTCTAGTCTCCTTTATGGCTCTAATCTGATAGTGGTAGTGGGGTGGTAGATGTCTAGTCTCCTTTATGGCTCTAATCTGATAGTGGTAGATGTCTAGTCTCCATTATGGCTCTAATCTGATAGTGGTAGTGTGGTGGTAGATGTCTAGTCTCCTTTAGGGCTCTAATCTGATAGTGGTAGTGGGGTGGTAGATGTCTAGTCTCCTTTATGGCTCTAATCTGATCGTGGGGTGGTAGATGTCTAGTCTCCTTTATGGCTCGAATCTGATAGTGGTAGTGGGGTGGTAGTTGTCTAGTCTCCTTTATGGCTCTAATCTGATAGTGGTAGATGTCTAGTCTCCATTATGGCTCTAATCTGATAGTGGTAGTGTGGTGGTAGATTTCTAGTCTCCTTTAGGGCTCTAATCTGATAGTTGTAGTGCGGTGGTAGATGTCTAGTCACCTTTATGGCTCTAATCTGATAGTAGTAGTTGGGTGGAAGATGTCAAGTCTCAATTATGGCTCTAATCTGATAGTGGTAGTTGGGTGGTAGATGTCTAGTCTCCTTGATGGCTCTAATCTGATAGTGGTAGTGGGGTGGTAGATGTCTAGTCTCCATTATGGCTCTAATCTATTAGTGGTAGATGTCTAGTCTCCATTATGGCTCTAATCTGATATTGGGGTGGTAGATGTCTAGTCTCATTTAGGGCTCTAATCTGATAGTGGTAGTGGGGTGGTAGATGTCCAGTCTCCTTTATGGCTCTAATCTGATCGTGGTAGTGGGCTGGTAGATGTCTAGTCTCCTTTACGGCTCTAATCTGATCGTGGGATGGTAGATGTCTAGTCTCCTTTATGGGTCTATTCTGATCGTGGGGTGGGGTGGTAGATGTCTAGTCTCCTTTATGGCTCTAATCTGATGGTGGTAGTGGGGTGGTAGATGTCTAGTCTCCTTTATGGCTCTAATCTGATAGTGGTAGTGGGGTGGTAGATGTCTAGTCTCCATTATGGCTCTAATCTGATAGTGGTAGTGGGGTGGTAGATGTCTAGTTCCATTATGGCTCTAATCTGATAGTGGTAGTGGGGTGGTAGATGTCTAGTCTCCTTTAGGGCTCTAATCTGATAGTTGTAGAGCGGTGTTAGATGTCTAGTCTCCTTTATGGCTCTAATCTGATTTTGGGGTGGGGTGGTATATGTCTAGTCTCCTTTATGGCTCTAATCTGATAGTGGTAGTGGGGTGGTAGATGTCTAGTCTCCTTTATGGCTCTAATCTGATAGTGGTAGTTGGGTGGAAGATGTCAAGTCTCAATTATGGCTCTAATCTGATAGTGGTAGTTGGGTGGTAGATGTCTAGTCTCCTTGATGGCTCTAATCTGATAGTGGTAGTGGGGTGGTAGATGTCTAGTCTCCATTATGGCTCTAATCTATTAGTGGTAGATGTCTAGTCTCCATTATGGCTCTAATCTGATATTGGGGTGGTAGATGTCTAGTCTCATTTAGGGCTCTAATCTGATAGTGGTAGTGGGGTGGTAGATGTCCAGTCTCCTTTATGGCTCTAATCTGATCGTGGTAGTGGGCTGGTAGATGTCTAGTCTCCTTTACGGCTCTAATCTGATCGTGGGATGGTAGATGTCTAGTCTCCTTTATGGGTCTATTCTGATCGTGGGGTGGGGTGGTAGATGTCTAGTCTCCTTTATGGCTCTAATCTGATAGTGGTAGTGGGGTGGTAGATGTCTAGTCTCCTTTATGGCTCTAATCTGATAGTGGTAGATGTCTAGTCTCCATTATGGCTCTAATCTGATAGTGGTAGTGTGGTGGTAGATGTCTAGTCTCCTTTAGGGCTCTAATCTGATAGTGGTAGTGGGGTGGTAGATGTCCAGTCTCCTTTATGGCTGTGATCTGATAGTGGTAGATGTCTAGTCTCCATTATGGCTCTAATGTGATCGTGGTAGTGGGCTGGTAGATGTCTTGTCTCCTTGATGGCTCTTATCTGATAGTGGTAGTGAGGTGGTAGATGTCTAGTATCCATTATGGCTCTAATTTGATAGTGGTAGTGGGTTGGTAGATGTCTAGTCTTCTTTATGGCTCTAATCTGAAAGTGGTAGTGGGGTGGTAGATGTCTAGTCTCCTTTAGGGCTCTAATCTGATAGTGGTAGTGCGGTGGTAGATGTCTAGTCTCCTTTATGGCTCTAATCTGATAGTGGTAGTGGGGTGGTAGATGTCTAGTCTCCTTTATGGCTCTAATCTGATAGTGGTAGATGTCTAGTCTCCATTATGGCTCTAATCTGATAGTGGTAGTGTGGTGGTAGATGTCTAGTCTCCTTTAGGGCTCTAATCTGATAGTGGTAGTGGGGTGGTAGATGTCTAGTCTCCTTTATGGCTCTAATCTGATCGTGGGGTGGTAGATGTCTAGTCTCCTTTATGGCTCGAATCTGATAGTGGTAGTGGGGTGGTAGTTGTCTAGTCTCCTTTATGGCTCTAATCTGATAGTGGTAGATGTCTAGTCTCCATTATGGCTCTAATCTGATAGTGGTAGTGTGGTGGTAGATTTCTAGTCTCCTTTAGGGCTCTAATCTGATAGTTGTAGTGCGGTGGTAGATGTCTAGTCACCTTTATGGCTCTAATCTGATAGTAGTAGTTGGGTGGAAGATGTCAAGTCTCAATTATGGCTCTAATCTGATAGTGGTAGTTGGGTGGTAGATGTCTAGTCTCCTTGATGGCTCTAATCTGATAGTGGTAGTGGGGTGGTAGATGTCTAGTCTCCATTATGGCTCTAATCTATTAGTGGTAGATGTCTAGTCTCCATTATGGCTCTAATCTGATATTGGGGTGGTAGATGTCTAGTCTCATTTAGGGCTCTAATCTGATAGTGGTAGTGGGGTGGTAGATGTCCAGTCTCCTTTATGGCTCTAATCTGATCGTGGTAGTGGGCTGGTAGATGTCTAGTCTCCTTTACGGCTCTAATCTGATCGTGGGATGGTAGATGTCTAGTCTCCTTTATGGGTCTATTCTGATCGTGGGGTGGGGTGGTAGATGTCTAGTCTCCTTTATGGCTCTAATCTGATAGTGGTAGTGGGGTGGTAGATGTCTAGTCTCCTTTATGGCTCTAATCTGATAGTGGTAGTGGGGTGGTAGATGTCTAGTCTCCATTATGGCTCTAATCTGATAGTGGTAGTGGGGTGGTAGATGTCTAGTTCCGTTATGGCTCTAATCTGATAGTGGTAGTGGGGTGGTAGATGTCTAGTCTCCTTTAGGGCTCTAATCTGATAGTTGTAGAGCGGTGTTAGATGTCTAGTCTCCTTTATGGCTCTAATCTGATCTTGGGGTGGGGTGGTATATGTCTAGTCTCCTTTATGGCTCTAATCTGATAGTGGTAGTGGGGTGGTAGATGTCTAGTCTCCTTTATGGCTCTAATCTGATAGTGGTAGATGTCTAGTCTCCATTATGGCTCTAATCTGATAGTGGTGTGGTAGATGTCTAGTCTCCTTTATGGCTGTAATCTGATAGTGGTAGATGTCTAGTCTCCATTATGGCTCTAATCTGATAGTGGTAGTGTGGTGGTAGATGTCTAGTCTCCTTTATGGCTCTAATCTGATCGTGGGGTGGTAGATGTCTAGTCTCCTTTATGGCTCTAATCTGATTGTGGGTTGGTAGATGTCTAGTCTCCTTTATGGCTCTAATCTGATCATGGGGTGGGGTGTTAGATGTCTAGTCTCCTTGATGGCTCTAATCTGATAGTGGTAGTGGGGTGGTAGATGTCTAGTCTCCATTATGGCTCTAATCTGATAGTGGTAGATGTCTAGTCTCCATTATGGCTCTAATCTGATCGTGGTAGATGTCTAGTCTCCATTATGGCTCTAATCTGATATTGGGTGGTAGATGTCTAGTCTCCATTATGGCTCTAATCTGATAGTGGTAGTGTGGTGGTAGATGTCTAGTCTCCTTTATGGCTCTAATCTGATCGTGGGGTGGTAGATGTCTAGTCTCCTTGATGGCTCTAATCTGATAGTGGTAGTGGGGTGGTAGATGTCTAGTCTCCATTATGGCTCTAATCTGATCGTGGTAGATGTCTAGTCTCCATTATGGCTCTAATCTGATATTGGGATGGTAGATGTCTAGTCTCCTTTATGGGTCTATTCTGATCGTGGGGTGGGGTGGTAGATGTCTAGTCTCCTTTATGGCTCTAATCTGATAGTGGTAGTGGGGTGGTAGATGTCTAGTCTCCTTTATGGCTCTAATCTGATAGTGGTAGATGTCTAGTCTCCATTATGGCTCTAATCTGATAGTGGTAGTGTGGTGGTAGATGTCTAGTCTCCTTTAGGGCTCTAATCTGATAGTGGTAGTGGGGTGGTAGATGTCCAGTCTCCTTTATGGCTGTGATCTGATAGTGGTAGATGTCTAGTCTCCATTATGGCTCTAATGTGATCGTGGTAGTGGGCTGGTAGATGTCTTGTCTCCTTGATGGCTCTTATCTGATAGTGGTAGTGAGGTGGTAGATGTCTAGTATCCATTATGGCTCTAATTTGATAGTGGTAGTGGGTTGGTAGATGTCTAGTCTTCTTTATGGCTCTAATCTGAAAGTGGTAGTGGGGTGGTAGATGTCTAGTCTCCTTTAGGGCTCTAATCTGATAGTGGTAGTGCGGTGGTAGATGTCTAGTCTCCTTTATGGCTCTAATCTGATAGTGGTAGTGGGGTGGTAGATGTCTAGTCTCCTTTATGGCTCTAATCTGATAGTGGTAGATGTCTAGTCTCCATTATGGCTCTAATCTGATAGTGGTAGTGTGGTGGTAGATGTCTAGTCTCCTTCAGGGCTCTAATCTGATAGTGGTAGTGGGGTGGTAGATGTCTAGTCTCCTTTATGGCTCTAATCTGATCGTGGGGTGGTAGATGTCTAGTCTCCTTTATGGCTCGAATCTGATAGTGGTAGTGGGGTGGTAGTTGTCTAGTCTCCTTTATGGCTCTAATCTGATAGTGGTAGATGTCTAGTCTCCATTATGGCTCTAATCTGATAGTGGTAGTGTGGTGGTAGATTTCTAGTCTCCTTTAGGGCTCTAATCTGATAGTTGTAGTGCGGTGGTAGATGTCTAGTCACCTTTATGGCTCTAATCTGATAGTAGTAGTTGGGTGGAAGATGTCAAGTCTCAATTATGGCTCTAATCTGATAGTGGTAGTTGGGTGGTAGATGTCTAGTCTCCTTGATGGCTCTAATCTGATAGTGGTAGTGGGGTGGTAGATGTCTAGTCTCCATTATGGCTCTAATCTATTAGTGGTAGATGTCTAGTCTCCATTATGGCTCTAATCTGATATTGGGGTGGTAGATGTCTAGTCTCATTTAGGGCTCTAATCTGATAGTGGTAGTGGGGTGGTAGATGTCCAGTCTCCTTTATGGCTCTAATCTGATCGTGGTAGTGGGCTGGTAGATGTCTAGTCTCCTTTACGGCTCTAATCTGATCGTGGGATGGTAGATGTCTAGTCTCCTTTATGGGTCTATTCTGATCGTGGGGTGGGGTGGTAGATGTCTAGTCTCCTTTATGGCTCTAATCTGATGGTGGTAGTGGGGTGGTAGATGTCTAGTCTCCTTTATGGCTCTAATCTGATAGTGGTAGTGGGGTGGTAGATGTCTAGTCTCCATTATGGCTCTAATCTGATAGTGGTAGTGGGGTGGTAGATGTCTAGTTCCATTATGGCTCTAATCTGATAGTGGTAGTGGGGTGGTAGATGTCTAGTCTCCTTTAGGGCTCTAATCTGATAGTTGTAGAGCGGTGTTAGATGTCTAGTCTCCTTTATGGCTCTAATCTGATTTTGGGGTGGGGTGGTATATGTCTAGTCTCCTTTATGGCTCTAATCTGATAGTGGTAGTGGGGTGGTAGATGTCTAGTCTCCTTTATGGCTCTAATCTGATAGTGGTAGATGTCTAGTCTCCATTATGGCTCTAATCTGATAGTGGTAGTGTGGTGGTAGATGTCTAGTCTCCTTTATGGCTCTAATCTGATCGTGGGGTGGTAGATGTCTAGTCTCCTTTATGGCTCTAATCTGATTGTGGGTTGGTAGATGTCTAGTCTCCTTTATGGCTCTAATCTGATCATGAGGTGGGGTGTTAGATGTCTAGTCTCCTTGATGGCTCTAATCTGATAGTGGTAGTGGGGTGGTAGATGTCTAGTCTCCATTATGGCTCTAATCTGATAGTGGTAGATGTCTAGTCTCCATTATGGCTCTAATCTGATCGTGGTAGATGTCTAGTCTCCATTATGGCTCTAATCTGATATTGGGTGGTAGATGTCTAGTCTCCATTATGGCTCTAATCTGATAGTGGTAGTGTGGTGGTAGATGTCTAGTCTCCTTTATGGCTCTAATCTGATCGTGGGGTGGTAGATGTCTAGTCTCCTTGATGGCTCTAATCTGATAGTGGTAGTGGGGTGGTAGATGTCTAGTCTCCATTATGGCTCTAATCTGATCGTGGTAGATGTCTAGTCTCCATTATGGCTCTAATCTGATATTGGGATGGTAGATGTCTAGTCTCCTTTATGGGTCTATTCTGATCGTGGGGTGGGGTGGTAGATGTCTAGTCTCCTTTATGGCTCTAATCTGATAGTGGTAGATGGGTGGAAGATGTCTAGTCTCCATTATGGCTCGAATCTGATAGTGGTAGTGGGGTGGTAGATGTCTAGTCTCCTTTATGGCTCTAATCTGATAGTGGTAGATGTCTAGTCTCCATTATGGCTCTAATCTGATAGTGGTAGTGTGGTGGTAGATGTCTAGTCTCCTTTAGGGCTCTAATCTGATAGTGGTAGTGTGGTGGTAGATGTCTAGTCTCCTTGATGGCTCTAATCTGATAGTGGTAGTGGGGTGGTAGATGTCTAGTCTCCTTGATGGCTCTAATCTGATAGTGGTAGTGGGGTGGTATATGTCTAGTCTCCATTATGGCTCTAATCTATTAGTGGTAGATGTCTAGTCTCCATTATGGCTCTAATCTGATATTGGGGTGGTAGATGTCTAGTCTCATTTAGGGCTCTAATCTGATAGTGGTAGTGGGCTGGTAGATGTCTAGTCTCCTTTACGGCTCTAATCTGATCGTGGGATGGTAGATGTCTAGTCTCCTTTATGGCTCTAATCTGATAGTGGTAGTGGTGTGGTAGATGTCTAGTCTCCATTATGGCTCTAATCTGATAGTGCTAGTAGGGTGGTAGATGTCTAGTCACCTTTATGGCTCTAATCTGATAGTAGTAGTTGGGTGGAAGATGTCAAGTCTCAATTATGGCTCTAATCTGATAGTGGTAGTTGGGTGGTAGATGTCTAGTCTCCTTGATGGCTCTAATCTGATAGTGGTAGTGGGGTGGTAGATGTCTAGTCTCCATTATGGCTCTAATCTATTAGTGGTAGATGTCTAGTCTCCATTATGGCTCTAATCTGATATTGGGGTGGTAGATGTCTAGTCTAATTTAGGGCTCTAATCTGATAGTGGTAGTGGGGTGGTAGATGTCTAGTCTCCTTTATGGCTCTAATCTGATCGTGGTAGTGGGCTGGTAGATGTCTAGTCTCCTTTACGGCTCTAATCTGATCGTGGGATGGTAGATGTCTAGTCTCCTTTATGGGTCTATTCTGATCGTGGGGTGGGGTGGTAGATGTCTAGTCTCCTTTATGGCTCTAATCTGATAGTGGTAGTGGGGTGGTAGATGTCTAGTCTCCATTATGGCTCTAATCTGATAGTGGTAGTGGGGTGGTAGATGTCTAGTTCCATTATGGCTCTAATCTGATAGTGGTAGTGGGATGGTAGATGTCTAGTCTCCTTTAGGGCTCTAATCTGATAGTTGTAGAGCGGTGTTAGATGTCTAGTCTCCTTTATGGCTCTAATCTGATTTTGGGGTGGGGTGGTATATGTCTAGTCTCCTTTATGGCTCTAATCTGATAGTGGTAGTGGGGTGGTAGATGTCTAGTCTCCTTTATGGCTCTAATCTGATAGTGGTAGATGTCTAGTCTCCATTATGGCTCTAATCTGATAGTGGTAGTGTGGTGGTAGATGTCTAGTCTCCTTTATGGCTCTAATCTGATCGTGGGGTGGTAGATGTCTAGTCTCCTTTATGGCTCTAATCTGATTGTGGGTTGGTAGATGTCTAGTCTCCTTTATGGCTCTAATCTGATCATGAGGTGGGGTGTTAGATGTCTAGTCTCCTTGATGGCTCTAATCTGATAGTGGTAGTGGGGTGGTAGATGTCTAGTCTCCATTATGGCTCTAATCTGATAGTGGTAGATGTCTAGTCTCCATTATGGCTCTAATCTGATCGTGGTAGATGTCTAGTCTCCATTATGGCTCTAATCTGATATTGGGTGGTAGATGTCTAGTCTCCATTATGGCTCTAATCTGATAGTGGTAGTGTGGTGGTAGATGTCTAGTCTCCTTTATGGCTCTAATCTGATCGTGGGGTGGTAGATGTCTAGTCTCCTTGATGGCTCTAATCTGATAGTGGTAGTGGGGTGGTAGATGTCTAGTCTCCATTATGGCTCTAATCTGATCGTGGTAGATGTCTAGTCTCCATTATGGCTCTAATCTGATATTGGGATGGTAGATGTCTAGTCTCCTTTATGGGTCTATTCTGATCGTGGGGTGGGGTGGTAGATGTCTAGTCTCCTTTATGGCTCTAATCTGATAGTGGTAGATGGGTGGAAGATGTCTAGTCTCCATTATGGCTCGAATCTGATAGTGGTAGTGGGGTGGTAGATGTCTAGTCTCCTTTATGGCTCTAATCTGATAGTGGTAGATGTCTAGTCTCCATTATGGCTCTAATCTGATAGTGGTAGTGTGGTGGTAGATGTCTAGTCTCCTTTAGGGCTCTAATCTGATAGTGGTAGTGTGGTGGTAGATGTCTAGTCTCCTTGATGGCTCTAATCTGATAGTGGTAGTGGGGTGGTAGATGTCTAGTCTCCTTGATGGCTCTAATCTGATAGTGGTAGTGGGGTGGTATATGTCTAGTCTCCATTATGGCTCTAATCTATTAGTGGTAGATGTCTAGTCTCCATTATGGCTCTAATCTGATATTGGGGTGGTAGATGTCTAGTCTCATTTAGGGCTCTAATCTGATAGTGGTAGTGGGCTGGTAGATGTCTAGTCTCCTTTACGGCTCTAATCTGATCGTGGGATGGTAGATGTCTAGTCTCCTTTATGGCTCTAATCTGATAGTGGTAGTGGTGTGGTAGATGTCTAGTCTCCATTATGGCTCTAATCTGATAGTGCTAGTAGGGTGGTAGATGTCTAGTCACCTTTATGGCTCTAATCTGATAGTAGTAGTTGGGTGGAAGATGTCAAGTCTCAATTATGGCTCTAATCTGATAGTGGTAGTTGGGTGGTAGATGTCTAGTCTCCTTGATGGCTCTAATCTGATAGTGGTAGTGGGGTGGTAGATGTCTAGTCTCCATTATGGCTCTAATCTATTAGTGGTAGATGTCTAGTCTCCATTATGGCTCTAATCTGATATTGGGGTGGTAGATGTCTAGTCTAATTTAGGGCTCTAATCTGATAGTGGTAGTGGGGTGGTAGATGTCTAGTCTCCTTTATGGCTCTAATCTGATCGTGGTAGTGGGCTGGTAGATGTCTAGTCTCCTTTACGGCTCTAATCTGATCGTGGGATGGTAGATGTCTAGTCTCCTTTATGGGTCTATTCTGATCGTGGGGTGGGGTGGTAGATGTCTAGTCTCCTTTATGGCTCTAATCTGATAGTGGTAGTGGGGTGGTAGATGTCTAGTCTCCATTATGGCTCTAATCTGATAGTGGTAGTGGGGTGGTAGATGTCTAGTTCCATTATGGCTCTAATCTGATAGTGGTAGTGGGATGGTAGATGTCTAGTCTCCTTTAGGGCTCTAATCTGATAGTTGTAGAGCGGTGTTAGATGTCTAGTCTCCTTTATGGCTCTAATCTGATAGTGGTAGTGGGGTGGTAGATGTCTAGTCTCCTTTATGGCTCTAATCTGATAGTGGTGTGGTAGATGTCTAGTCTCCTTTATGGCTGTAATCTGATAGTGGTAGATGTCTAGTCTCCATTATGGCTGTAATCTGATAGTGGTAGATGTCTAGTCTCCATTATGGCTCTAATCTGATAGTGGTGTGGTAGATGTCTAGTCTCCTTTATGGCTGTAATCTGATAGTGGTAGATGTCTAGTCTCCATTATGGCTCTAATCTGATAGTGGTAGTGTGGTGGTAGATGTCTAGTCTCCTTTATGGCTCTAATCTGATAGTAGTAGTTGGGTGGAAGATGTCTAGTCTCCATTATGGCTCTAATCTGATCGTGGTAGTGGGCTGGTAGATGTCTAGTCTCCTTTAGGGCTCTAATCTGATAGTGGGGTGGTAGATGTCTAGTCTCCTTTATGGCTCTAATCTGATCGTGGGGTGGTAGATGTCTAGTCTCCTTTATGGCTCTAATCTGATTGTGGGGTGGTAGATGTCTAGTCTCCTTTATGGCTCTAATCTGATCATGGGGTGGGGTGTTAGATGTCTAGTCTCCTTGATGGCTCTAATCTGATAGTGGTAGTGGGGTGGTAGATGTCTAGTCTCCAATATGGCTCTAATCTGATAGTGGTAGATGTCTAGTCTCCATTATGGCTCTAATCTGATCGTGGTAGATGTCTAGTCTCCATTATGGCTCTAATCTGATATTGGGTGGTAGATGTCTAGTCTCCATTATGGCTCTAATCTGATAGTGGTAGTGTGGTGGTAGATGTCTAGTCTCCTTTATGGCTCTAATCTGATCGTGGGGTGGTAGATGTCTAGTCTCCTTGATGGCTCTAATCTGATAGTGGTAGTGGGGTGGTAGATGTCTAGTCTCCATTATGGCTCTAATCTGATCGTGGTAGATGTCTAGTCTCCATTATGGCTCTAATCTGATATTGGGATGGTAGATGTCTAGTCTCCTTTATGGGTCTATTCTGATCGTGGGGTGGGGTGGTAGATGTCTAGTCTCCTTTATGGCTCTAATCTGATAGTGGTAGATGGGTGGAAGATGTCTAGTCTCCATTATGGCTCTAATCTGATAGTGGTAGTGGGGTGGTAGATGTCTAGTCTCCTTTATGGCTCTAATCTGATAGTGGTAGATGTCTAGTCTCCATTATGGCTCTAATCTGATAGTGGTAGTGTGGTGGTAGATGTCTAGTCTCCTTTAGGGCTCTAATCTGATAGTGGTAGTGTGGTGGTAGATGTCTAGTCTCCTTGATGGCTCTAATCTGATAGTGGTAGTGGGGTGGTAGATGTCTAGTCTCCTTGATGGCTCTAATCTGATAGTGGTAGTGGGGTGGTAGATGTCTAGTCTCCATTATGGCTCTAATCTATTAGTGGTAGATGTCTAGTCTCCATTATGGCTCTAATCTGATATTGGGGTGGTAGATGTCTAGTCTCATTTAGGGCTCTAATCTGATAGTGGTAGTGGGCTGGTAGATGTCTAGTCTCCTTTACGGCTCTAATCTGATCGTGGGATGGTAGATGTCTAGTCTCCTTTATGGCTCTAATCTGATAGTGGTAGTGGGGTGGTAGATGTCTAGTCTCCATTATGGCTCTAATCTGATAGTGCTAGTAGGGTGGTAGATGTCTAGTCACCTTTATGGCTCTAATCTGATAGTAGTAGTTGGGTGGAAGATGTCAAGTCTCAATTATGGCTCTAATCTGATAGTGGTAGTTGGGTGGTAGATGTCTAGTCTCCTTGATGGCTCTAATCTGATAGTGGTAGTGGGGTGGTAGATGTCTAGTCTCCATTATGGCTCTAATCTATTAGTGGTAGATGTCTAGTCTCCATTATGGCTCTAATCTGATATTGGGGTGGTAGATGTCTAGTCTAATTTAGGGCTCTAATCTGATAGTGGTAGTGGGGTGGTAGATGTCTAGTCTCCTTTATGGCTCTAATCTGATCGTGGTAGTGGGCTGGTAGATGTCTAGTCTCCTTTACGGCTCTAATCTGATCGTGGGATGGTAGATGTCTAGTCTCCTTTATGGGTCTATTCTGATCGTGGGGTGGGGTGGTAGATGTCTAGTCTCCTTTATGGCTCTAATCTGATAGTGGTAGTGGGGTGGTAGATGTCTAGTCTCCATTATGGCTCTAATCTGATAGTGGTAGTGGGGTGGTAGATGTCTAGTTCCATTATGGCTCTAATCTGATAGTGGTAGTGGGGTGGTAGATGTCTAGTCTCCTTTAGGGCTCTAATCTGATAGTTGTAGAGCGGTGTTAGATGTCTAGTCTCCTTTATGGCTCTAATCTGATAGTGGTAGTGGGGTGGTAGATGTCTAGTCTCCTTTATGGCTCTAATCTGATAGTGGTGTGGTAGATGTCTAGTCTCCTTTATGGCTGTAATCTGATAGTGGTAGATGTCTAGTCTCCATTATGGCTGTAATCTGATAGTGGTAGATGTCTAGTCTCCTTTAGGGCTCTAATCTGATAGTGGGGTGGTAGATGTCTAGTCTCCTTTATGGCTCTAATCTGATCGTGGGGTGGTAGATGTCTAGTCTCCTTTATGGCTCTAATCTGATTGTGGGGTGGTAGATGTCTAGTCTCCTTTATGGCTCTAATCTGATCATGGGGTGGGGTGTTAGATGTCTAGTCTCCTTGATGGCTCTAATCTGATAGTGGTAGTGGGGTGGTAGATGTCTAGTCTCATTTAGGGCTCTAATCTGATAGTGGTAGTGGGCTGGTAGATGTCTAGTCTCCTTTACGGCTCTAATCTGATCGTGGGATGGTAGATGTCTAGTCTCCTTTATGGCTCTAATCTGATAGTGGTAGTGGGGTGGTAGATGTCTAGTCTCCATTATGGCTCTAATCTGATAGTGCTAGTAGGGTGGTAGATGTCTAGTCACCTTTATGGCTCTAATCTGATAGTAGTAGTTGGGTGGAAGATGTCAAGTCTCAATTATGGCTCTAATCTGATAGTGGTAGTTGGGTGGTAGATGTCTAGTCTCCTTGATGGCTCTAATCTGATAGTGGTAGTGGGGTGGTAGATGTCTAGTCTCCATTATGGCTCTAATCTATTAGTGGTAGATGTCTAGTCTCCATTATGGCTCTAATCTGATATTGGGGTGGTAGATGTCTAGTCTAATTTAGGGCTCTAATCTGATAGTGGTAGTGGGGTGGTAGATGTCTAGTCTCCTTTATGGCTCTAATCTGATCGTGGTAGTGGGCTGGTAGATGTCTAGTCTCCTTTACGGCTCTAATCTGATCGTGGGATGGTAGATGTCTAGTCTCCTTTATGGGTCTATTCTGATCGTGGGGTGGGGTGGTAGATGTCTAGTCTCCTTTATGGCTCTAATCTGATAGTGGTAGTGGGGTGGTAGATGTCTAGTCTCCATTATGGCTCTAATCTGATAGTGGTAGTGGGGTGGTAGATGTCTAGTTCCATTATGGCTCTAATCTGATAGTGGTAGTGGGGTGGTAGATGTCTAGTCTCCTTTAGGGCTCTAATCTGATAGTTGTAGAGCGGTGTTAGATGTCTAGTCTCCTTTATGGCTCTAATCTGATAGTGGTAGTGGGGTGGTAGATGTCTAGTCTCCTTTATGGCTCTAATCTGATAGTGGTGTGGTAGATGTCTAGTCTCCTTTATGGCTGTAATCTGATAGTGGTAGATGTCTAGTCTCCATTATGGCTGTAATCTGATAGTGGTAGATGTCTAGTCTCCTTTAGGGCTCTAATCTGATAGTGGGGTGGTAGATGTCTAGTCTCCTTTATGGCTCTAATCTGATCGTGGGGTGGTAGATGTCTAGTCTCCTTTATGGCTCTAATCTGATTGTGGGGTGGTAGATGTCTAGTCTCCTTTATGGCTCTAATCTGATCATGGGGTGGGGTGTTAGATGTCTAGTCTCCTTGATGGCTCTAATCTGATAGTGGTAGTGGGGTGGTAGATGTCTAGTCTCCATTATGGCTCTAATCTGATAGTGGTAGATGTCTAGTCTCCATTATGGCTCTAATCTGATCGTGGTAGATGTCTAGTCTCCATTATGGCTCTAATCTGATATTGGGATGGTAGATGTCTAGTCTCCTTTATGTCTCTAATCTGATAGTGGTAGATGGGTGGAAGATGTCTAGTCTCCATTATGGCTCTAATCTGATAGTGGTAGTGGGGTGGTAGTTGTCTAGTCTCCTTTATGGCTCTAATCTGATAGTGGTAGATGTCTAGTCTCCATTATGGCTCTAATCTGATAGTGGTAGTGTGGTGGTAGATGTCTAGTCTCCTTTAGGGCTCTAATCTGATAGTGCTAGTGGGGTGGTAGATGTCTAGTCTCCTTTATGGCTCGAATCTGATAGTGGTAGTGGGGTGGTAGATGTCTAGTCTCGTTTATGGCTCTAATCTGATAGTAGTAGATGTCTAGTCTCCATTATGGCTCTAATCTGATAGTGGTAGTGTGGTGGTAGATGTCTAGTCTCCTTGATGGCTCTAATCCGATAGTGGTAGTGGGGTGGTAGATGTCTAGTCTCCTTGATGGCTCTAATCTGATAGTGGTAGTGGGGTGGTAGATGTCTAGTCTCCATTATGGCTCTAATCTATTAGTGGTAGATGTCTAGTCTCCATTATGGCTCTAATTTGATAGTGGTAGTGAGTTGGTAGATGTCTAGTCTTCTTTATGTCTCTAATCTGAAAGTGGTAGTGTGGTGGTAGATGTCTTGTCTCCATTATGGCTCTAATCTGATAGTGGTAGTGTGGTGGTAGATGTCTAGTCTCCTTTATGGCTCTAATCTGATAGTGGTAGTGGGGTGGTAGATGTCTAGTCTCCATTATGGCTCTAATCTGATAGTGGTAGTGGGGTGGTAGATGTCTAGTTCCATTATGGCTCTAATCTGATAGTGGTAGTGGGGTGGTAGATGTCTAGTCTCCTTTAGGGCTCTAATCTGATAGTTGTAGAGCGGTGTTAGATGTCTAGTCTCCTTTATGGCTCTAATCTGATAGTGGTAGTGGGGTGGTAGATGTCTAGTCTCCTTTATGGCTCTAATCTGATAGTGGTGTGGTAGATGTCTAGTCTCCTTTATGGCTGTAATCTGATAGTGGTAGATGTCTAGTCTCCATTATGGCTGTAATCTGATAGTGGTAGATGTCTAGTCTCCATTATGGCTCTAATCTGATAGTGGTGTGGTAGATGTCTAGTCTCCTTTATGGCTGTAATCTGATAGTGGTAGATGTCTAGTCTCCATTATGGCTCTAATCTGATAGTGGTAGTGTGGTGGTAGATGTCTAGTCTCCTTTATGGCTCTAATCTGATAGTAGTAGTTGGGTGGAAGATGTCTAGTCTCCATTATGGCTCTAATCTGATCGTGGTAGTGGGCTGGTAGATGTCCAGTCTCCTTTAGGGCTCTAATCTGATAGTGGGGTGGTAGATGTCTAGTCTCCTTTATGGCTCTAATCTGATCGTGGGGTGGTAGATGTCTAGTCTCCTTTATGGCTCTAATCTGATTGTGGGGTGGTAGATGTCTAGTCTCCTTTATGGCTCTAATCTGATCATGGGGTGGGGTGTTAGATGTCTAGTCTCCTTGATGGCTCTAATCTGATAGTGGTAGTGGGGTGGTAGATGTCTAGTCTCCATTATGGCTCTAATCTGATAGTGGTAGATGTCTAGTCTCCATTATGGCTCTAATCTGATCGTGGTAGATGTCTAGTCTCCATTATGGCTCTAATCTGATATTGGGATGGTAGATGTCTAGTCTCCTTTATGGCTCTAATCTGATAGTGGTAGATGGGTGGAAGATGTCTAGTCTGCATTATGGCTCTAATCTGATAGTGGTAGTGGGGTGGTAGTTGTCTAGTCTCCTTTATGGCTCTAATCTGATAGTGGTAGATGTCTAGTCTCCATTATGGCTCTAATCTGATAGTGGTAGTGTGGTGGTAGATGTCTAGTCTCCTTTAGGGCTCTAATCTGATAGTGGTAGTGGGGTGGTAGATGTCTAGTCTCCTTTATGGCTCGAATCTGATAGTGGTAGTGGGGTGGTAGATGTCTAGTCTCGTTTATGGCTCTAATCTGATAGTGGTAGATGTCTAGTCTCCATTATGGCTCTAATCTGATAGTGGTAGTGTGGTGGTAGATGTCTAGTCTCCTTGATGGCTCTAATCCGATAGTGGTAGTGGGGTGGTAGATGTCTAGTCTCCTTGATGGCTCTAATCTGATAGTGGTAGTGGGGTGGTAGATGTCTAGTCTCCATTATGGCTCTAATCTATTAGTGGTAGATGTCTAGTCTCCATTATGGCTCTAATTTGATAGTGGTAGTGAGTTGGTAGATGTCTAGTCTTCTTTATGTCTCTAATCTGAAAGTGGTAGTGTGGTGGTAGATGTCTTGTCTCCATTATGGCTCTAATCTGATAGTGGTAGTGTGGTGGTAGATGTCTAGTCTCCTTTATGGCTCTAATCTGATAGTAGTAGTTGGGTGGAAGATGTCTAGTCTCCATTATGGCTCTAATCTGATCGTGGTAGTGGGCTGGTAGATGTCTAGTCTCCTTTAGGGCTCTAATCTGATAGTGGGGTGGTAGATGTCTAGTCTCCTTTATGGCTCTAATCTGATCGTGGGGTGGTAGATGTCTAGTCTCCTTTATGGCTCTAATCTGATTGTGGGGTGGTAGATGTCTAGTCTCCTTTATGGCTCTAATCTGATCATGGGGTGGGGTGTTAGATGTCTAGTCTCCTTGATGGCTCTAATCTGATAGTGGTAGTGGGGTGGTAGATGTCTAGTCTCCATTATGGCTCTAATCTGATAGTGGTAGATGTCTAGTCTCCATTATGGCTCTAATCTGATCGTGGTAGATGTCTAGTCTCCATTATGGCTCTAATCTGATAATGGGGTGGTAGATGTCTAGTCTCCATTATGGCTCTAATCTGATAGTGGTAGATGTCTAGTCTCCCTTATGGATCTAATCTGATAGTGGTAGATGTCTAGTCTCCATTATTTCTTGAATGTGATAGTGGTAGTTGGGTGGTAGATGTCTAGTCTCCCTTATAGATCTAATCTGATAGTGTTAGATGTCTAGTCTACTTTATGGCTCTAATCTGATAGTGGTAGTGGGGTTGTAGATATCTAGTCTCCCTTATGGCTCTAATCTGATAGTGGTAGATGTCTGGTCTCCCTTATGGCTCTAATCTGATAGTGGGGTGGTAGATGTTTAGTCTCCCTTATGTCTCTAATCTGATAGTGGTAGTGGGGTTGTAGATATCTAGTCTCCCTTATGGCTCTAATCTGATAGTGGTAGTGGGGTGGTAGATGTCTAGTCTCCCTTATGGCTCTAATCTGATAGTGGTAAATCAAATCAAATCAAATTTTATTTGTCACATACACATGGTTAGCAGATGTTAATGCGAGTGTATCGAAATGCTTGTGCTTCTAGTTCCGACAATGCAGTAATAACAAGTAATCTAACTAACAATTCCAAAACTACTGTCTTGTACACAGTGTAAGGGGATAAAGAATATGTACATAAGGATATATGAATGAGTGATGGTACAGAGCAGCATAGGCAAGATACAGTAGATGGTATCGAGTAGAGTATATACATATGAGATGAGTATGTAAACAAAGTGGCATAGTTAAAGTGGCTAGTGATACATGTATTACATAAGGATACAGTCGATGATATAGAGTACAGTATATACGTATGCATATGAGATGAATAATGTAGGGTAAGTAACATTACATAAGGTAGCATTGTTTAAAGTGGCTAGTGATATATTTACATAATTTCCCATCAATTCCCATTATTAAAGTGGCTGGAGTTGAGTCAGTGTCAGTGTGTTGGCAGCAGCCACTCAATGTTAGTGGTGGCTGTTCAACAGTCTGATGGCCTTGAGATAGAAGCTGTTTTTCAGTCTCTCGGTCCCAGCTTTGATGCACCTGTACTGACCTCGCCTTCTGGATGATAGCGGGGTGAACAGGCAGTGGCTCGGGTGGTTGATGTCCTTGATGATCTTTATGGCCTTCCTGTGACATCGGGTGGTATAGGTGTCCTGGAGGGCAGGTAGTTTGCCCCCGGTGATGCGTTGTGCAGACCTCACTACCCTCTGGAGAGCCTTACGGTTGAGGGCGGAGCAGTTGCCGTACCAGGCGGTGATACAGCCCGCCAGGATGCTCTCGATTGTGCATCTGTAGAAGTTTGTGAGTGCTTTTGGTGACAAGCCGAATTTCTTCAGCCTCCTGAGGTTGAAGAGGTGCTGCTGCGCCTTCTTCACAATGCTGTCTGTGTGAGTGGACCAATTCAGTTTGTCTGTGATGTGTATGCCGAGGAACTTAAAACTTGCTACCCTCTCCACTACTGTTCCATCGATGTGGATAGGGGGGTGTTCCCTCTGCTGTTTCCTGAAGTCCACAATCATCTCCTTAGTTTTGTTGACGTTGAGTGTGAGGTTATTTTCCTGACACCACACTCCGAGGGCCCTCACCTCCTCCCTGTAGGCCGTTTCGTCGTTGTTGGTAATCAAGCCTACCACTGTTGTGTCGTCCGCAAACTTGATGATTGAGTTGGAGGCGTGCGTGGCCACGCAGTCGTGGGTGAACAGGGAGTACAGGAGAGGGCTCAGAACGCACCCTTGTGGGGCCCCAGTGTTGAGGATCAGCGGGGAGGAGATGTTGTTGCCTACCCTCACCACCTGGGGGCGGCCCGACAGGAAGTCCAGTACCCAGTTGCACAGGGCGGGGTCGAGACCCAGGGTCTCGAGCTTGATGACGAGCTTGGAGGGTACTATGGTGTTGAATGCCGAGCTGTAGTCGATGAACAGCATTCTCACATAGGTATTCCTCTTGTCCAGATGGGTTAGGGCAGTGTGCAGTGTGGTTGAGATTGCATCGTCTGTGGACCTATTTGGGCGGTAAGCAAATTGGAGTGGGTCTAGGGTGTCAGGTAGGGTGGAGGTGATATGGTCCTTGACTAGTCTCTCAAAGCACTTCATGATGACGGAAGTGAGTGCTACGGGGCGGTAGTCGTTTAGCTCAGTTACCTTAGCTTTCTTGGGAACAGGAACAATGGTGGCCCTCTTGAAGCATGTGGGAACAGCAGACTGGTATAGGGATTGATTGAATATGTCCGTAAACACACCGGCCAGCTGGTCTGCGCATGCTCTGAGGGCGCGGCTGGGGATGCCGTCTGGGCCTGCAGCCTTGCGAGGGTTAACACGTTTAAATGTCTTACTCACCTCGGCTGCAGTGAAGGAGAGACCGCATGTTTTCGTTGCAGGCCGTGTCAGTTGTCCTCAAAGCGGGCAAAAAAGTTATTTAGTCTGCCTGGGAGCAGGACATCCTGGTCCGTGAATGGGATGGATTTCTTCCTGTAGTCCGTGATTGACTGTAGACCCTGCCACATGCCTCTTGTGTCTGAGCCGTTGAATTGAGATTCTACTTTGTCTCTGTACTGACGCTTAGCTTGTTTGATAGCCTTGCGGAGGGAATAGCTGCACTGTTTGTATTCGGTCATGTTACCAGACACCTTGCCCTGATTAAAAGCAGTGGTTCACGCTTTCAGTTTCACGCGAATGCTGCCATCAATCCACGGTTTCTGGTTAGGGAATGTTTTAATCGTTGCTATGGGAACGACATCTTCAACGCACGTTCTAATGAACTCGCACACCGAATCAGCGTATTCGTCAATGTTGTTGTCTGACGCAATACGAAACATGTCCCAGTCCACGTGATGGAAGCAGTCTTGGAGTGTGGAGTCAGCTTGGTCGGACCAGCGTTGGACAGACCTCAGCGTGGGATCCTCTTGTTTTAGTTTCTGTCTGTAGGCAGGGATCAACAAAATGGAGTCGTGGTCAGCTTTTCCGAAAGGGGGGCGGGGCAGGGCCTTGTATGCATCGCGGAAGTTAGAGTAACAATGATCCAAGGTCTTTCCACCCCTGGTTGCGCAATCGATATGCTGAAAAAATTTAGGGAGTCTTGTTTTCAGATTAGCCTCGTTTCCCTCTTTTTCGGAGTCGTTTTTTTGGGTCGCTGCATGGGATCCGCTCCGTTGTCCTGTTTGTAAGGCAGAACACAGGATCCGCGTCGCGAAAAACATATTCTTGGTCGTACTGATGGTGAGTTGACGAATGATCTTATATTCAGTAGTTCTTCTCGACTGTATGTAATGAAACCTAAGATGACCTGTGGTACTAATGTAAGAAATAACATGTAAAAAAACAAAAAACTGCATAGTTTCCTAGGAACGCGAAGCGAGGCGGCCATCTCTGTCAGGAAGTCCTGGTAGTGGGGTTGTAGATGTCTCCATTATGGCTCTAATCTGATAGTGGTAGTGGGGTGGTAGACTGCATTATGGTTCTAATCTGATAGTGGGGTGGTGGATGTCTAGTCTCCATTGTGGCTCTAATCTGATAGTGGTAGATGTCTAGTCTCCATTATTTCTTGAATCTGATAGTGGTAGTTGGGTGGTAGATGTCTAGTCTCCCTTATGGCTCTAATCTGATAGTGGTAGTGGGGTTATAGATGTCTCCATTATGGCTCTAATCTGATAGTGGTAGTGGGGTGGTAGATGTTTAGACTGCATTATGGCTCTAATCTGATAGTCGTAGTGGGGTGGTAGATGTCTAGTCTCCCTTATGGCTCTAATCTGATAGTGGTAGTGGGGTTATAGATGTCTCCATTGTGGCTATAATATGATAGTGGTAGATGTCTAGTCTCCATTATTTCTTGAATCTGATAGTGGTAGTGGGGTGGTAGATGTCTAGTCTCCCTTATGGTTCTCATCTGATAGTGGGGTGGTAGATGTTTAGTCTCCCTTATGGCTCTAATCTGATAGTGGTAGTGGGGTTATAGATGTCTCCATTATGGGTCTAATCTGATAGTGGTAGTGGGGTGGTAGATGTTTAGACTGCATTATGGCTCTAATCTGATAGTGGGGTGGTGGATGTCTAGTCTCCATTGTGGCTCTAATCTGATAGTGGTAGATGTCAAGTCTCCATTTTTTCTCGATTCTGATAGTGGTAGTGGGGTTGTAGATGTCTCCATTATGGATCTAATCTGATAGTGGTAGTGGGGTGGTAGATGTTTAGACTGCATTATGTTTGTAATCTGATAATGGAGTGGTAGATGTCTAGTCTCCATTATGGCTCTAATCTGATAGTCATAGTGGGGTGGTAGATGTCTAGTCTCCATTGTGGCTATAATCTGATAGTGGTAGATGTCAAGTCTCCATTTTTTCTCGATTCTGATAGTGGTAGTGGGGTTGTAGATGTCTCCATTATGGATCTAATCTGATAGTGGTAGTGGGGTGGTAGATGTTTAGACTGCATTATGTTTGTAATCTGATAATGGAGTGGTAGATGTCTAGTCTCCATTATGGCTCTAATCTGATAGTCGTAGTGGGGTGGTAGATGTTTAGACTGCATTATGTTTGTAATCTGATAATGGAGTGGTAGATGTCTAGTCTCCATTGTGGCTCTAATCTGATAGTGGTAGATGTCTAGTCTCCCTTATGGATCTAATCTGATAGTGGTAGATGTCTAGTCTCCATTATTTCTCAAATCTGATAGTGGTAGCGGGGTGGTAGATGTCTAGTCTACTTTATGGCTCTAATCTGATAGTGGTAGTGGGGTGGTAGATGTCTAGTCTCCCTTATGGTTCTAATCTGATAGTGGTAGCAGGGTGGTAGATGTCTGGTCTCCCTTATGGCTCTAATCTGATAGTGGTAGCGGGGTGGTAGATGTCTGGTCTCCCTTATGGCTCTAATCTGATAGTGGTAGTCGGGTGGTAGATGTCTAGTCTCCCGTATTGCTCTAATCTGATAGTGGGGTGGTAGATGTTTAGTCTCCCTTGTCTCTAATCTGATAGTGGTAGTGGGGTGGTAGATGTCTAGTCTCCCTTATGGCTCTAATCTGATAGTGGTAGTGGGGTGGTAGATGTCTAGTCTCCCTTATGGATCTAATCTGATAGTGGTAGATGTCTAGTCTCCATTATTTCTCGAATCTGATAGTGGTAGTTGGGTGGTAGATGTCTAGTCTACTGTATGGCTCTAATCTGATAGTGGTAGCGGGGTGGTAGATGTCTCCATTATGTCTCTAATCTGAT
The DNA here is from genome assembly GCF_013265735.2 of Oncorhynchus mykiss. Classification (NCBI taxonomy): domain Eukaryota; kingdom Metazoa; phylum Chordata; class Actinopteri; order Salmoniformes; family Salmonidae; genus Oncorhynchus; species Oncorhynchus mykiss. Next base: position 86,084,510 of record NC_048571.1, read on the forward strand.
AGTGGTAGTGGGGTGGTAGATGTCTCCATTATGTCTCTAATCTGGTAGTGGGGTGGTAGATGTCTAGTCTCCATTATTGCTCTAATCTGATAGTCGTAGTGGGGTGGTAGATGTCTGGTCTCCATTGTGGCTATAATCTGATAGTGGTAGAAGTCTAGTCTCCATTATTTCTCGAATCTGGTAGTGGTAGGGGGGTGGTAGATGTCTAGTCTACTTTATGGCTCTAATCTGATAGTGGTAGTGGGGTGGTAGATGTCTAGTCTCCCTTATGGTTGAAATCTTATAGTGGTAGCGGGGTGGTAGATGTCTAGTCTCCCGTATGGCTCTAATCTGATAGTGGGGTGGTAGATGTTTAGTCTCCCTTATGTCTCTAATCTGATAGTGGTAGTGGGGTTGTAGATGTCTCCATTATGGCTCTAATCTGATAGTGGTAGTGGGGTTGTAGATGTCTCCATTATGGCTCTAATCTGATAGTGGGGTGTTAGATGTTTAGTCTCCATTGTGTCTATAATCTGATTGTGGTAGATGTCTAGTCTCCCTTATGGATCTAATCTGATAGTGGTAGATGTCTAGTCTCCCTTATGGTTCTAATCTGATATTGGTAGCGGGGTGGTAGATGTCTAGTCTCCCTTATGGCTCTAATCTGATTGTGGGTGGTAGATACCTGGTCCCGAGTATTGCTTTAATCTTATAGTGGTAGTGGAGTGGTAGATGTCTAGTCTCCATTATGGCTCTAATCTGATAGTGGTAGATGTCTAGTCTCCATTATTGCTCTAATCTGATAGTGGGGTGGTAGATGTTTAGTCTCCCTTATGTCTCTAATCTGATAGTGGTAGTGGGGTGGTAGATTTCTAGTCTCCATTGTGGCTCTAATCTGATAGTGGTAGAAGTCTAGTCTCCATTATGTCTCTAATCTGATAGTGGTAGTGGGGTGGTAGATATTTAGACTGCATTATGGCTCTAATCTGATAGTGGGGTGGTGGATGTCTAGTCTCCATTGTGGCTCTAATCTGATAGTGGGGTGGTGGATGTCTAGTCTCCATTGTGGCTCTAATCTGATAGTGTTAGATGTCTAGTCTCCATTATCGCTCTAATCTGATAGTGGGGTGGTAGATGTTTAGTCTCCCTTATGTCTCTAATCTGATAGTGGCATTTGGGTGGTAGATGTCTAGTCTCCATTATAGCTCTAATCTGATAGTGGGGTGGTAGATGTTTAGTCGCCCTTATGTCTCTAATATGATAGTGGTAGTGGGGTGGTAGATGTCTAGTCTCCATTGTGGCTCTAATCTGATAGTGGTAGATGTCTAGTCTCCCTTATGACTCTATTCTTATAGTGGTAGTGGGGTGGTAGATGTTTAGACTGCATTATGGCTCTAATCTGATAGTGGGGTGGTAGATGTCTAGTTTCCATTATGGCTCTCTGATAGTGTTAGTGGGGTGGTCGATGTCTAGTCTTCATTGTGGCTCTAATCGGATAGTGGTAGTGGGGTGGTAGATGTCTAGTCTCCCTTATGGCTCTAATCTGATAGTGGTAGATGTTTAGTCTCCTTTTTGTCTCTAATCCGATAGTGGTAGTGGGGTGGTAGATGTTTAGACTGCATTATGGCTCTAATCTGATAGTGGTAGTGGGGTGGTAGATGTCTAGTCTCCCTTATGGTTGAAATCTTATAGTGGTAGCGGGGTGGTAGATGTCTAGTCTCCCGTATGGCTCTAATCTGATAGTGGGGTGGTAGATGTTTAGTCTCCCTTATGTCTCTAATCTGATAGTGGTAGTGGGGTTGTAGATGTCTCCATTATGGCTCTAATCTGATAGTGGTAGTGGGGTTGTAGATGTCTCCATTATGGCTCTAATCTGATAGTGGTAGTGGGGTGTTAGATGTTTAGACTACATTATGGCTCTAATCTGATAGTGGGGTGTTAGATGTCTAGTCTCCATTGTGTCTATAATCTGATAGTGGTAGATGTCTAGTCTCCCTTATGGATCTAATCTGATAGCGGTAGATGTCTAGTCTCCCTTATGGTTCTAATCTGATATTGGTAGCGGGGTGGTAGATGTCTAGTCTCCCTTATGGCTCTAATCTGATTGTGGGTGGTAGATACCTGGTCCCCAGTATTGCTTTAATCTTATAGTGGTAGTGGAGTGGTAGATGTCTAGTCTCCATTATGGCTCTAATCTGATAGTGGTAGATGTCTAGTCTCCATTATTGCTCTAATCTGATAGTGGGGTGGTAGATGTTTAGTCTCCCTTATGTCTCTAATCTGATAGTGGGGTGGTGGATGTCTAGTCTCCATTGTGGCTCTAATCTGATAGTGGGGTGGTGGATGTCTAGTCTCCATTGTGGCTCTAATCTGATAGTGTTAGATGTCTAGTCTCCATTGTGGCTCTAATCTGATAGTGGGGTGGTAGATGTTTAGTCTCCCTTATGTCTCTAATCTGATAGTGGCATTTGGGTGGTAGATGTCTAGTCTCCATTATAGCTCTAATCTGATAGTGGGGTGGTAGATGTTTAGTCGCCCTTATGTCTCTAATATGATAGTGGTAGTGGGGTGGTAGATGTCTAGTCTCCATTGTGGCTCTAATCTGATAGTGGTAGATGTCTAGTCTCCCTTATGACTCTATTCTTATAGTGGTAGTGGGGTGGTAGATGTTTAGACTGCATTATGGCTCTAATCTGATAGTGGGGTGGTAGATGTCTAGTTTCCATTATGGCTCTCTGATAGTGTTAGTGGGGTGGTCGATGTCTAGTCTTCATTGTGGCTCTAATCGGATAGTGGTAGTGGGGTGGTAGATGTTTAGTCGCCCTTATGTCTCTAGTATGATAGTGGTAGTGGGGTGGTAGATGTCTAGTCTCCCTTATGGCTCTAATCTGATAGTGGTAGATGTTTAGTCTCCTTTTTGTCTCTAATCCGATAGTGGTAGTGGGGTGGTAGATGTTTAGACTGCATTATGGCTCTAATCTGATAGTGGGGTGGTAGATGTCTAGTCTCCATTATGGCTCTAATCTGATAGTTGTAGTGGGGTGGTAGATGTCTAGTCTCAATTATGGCTTTAATCTGATAGTGGTAGTGGGGTGGGGTGGCAGATGTCTAGTTTCCCTCATGGCTCTAATCTGATAGTGGTAGATGTTTAGTTTCCCTTATGTCTCTAATCTGATAGTGGTAGTGGGGTGGTAGATGTTTAAACTGCGTTATGGCTCTAATCTGATAGTGGGGTGGTCGATGTCTAGTCACCATTATGGCTCTAATCTGATAGTTGTAGTGGGGTGGTAGATGTCTAGTCTCCATTGTGGCTCTAATCTGATAGTGGTAGTGGGGTGGTAGATGTCTAGTCTCCATTATGGCTCTAATCTGATAGTGGAGTGGTACCCTATCGTCAGATCTTAACCCTAAACCCCCTAGAAATAGCGTTTTACCCTGTGGAGACATACAAAATGTCCCCAATTGGTATGTTTATTTTTTTGTTTACTATCCACAGACAGACACACAGATCCAGCTCCAACACATCCAGGTCATACAGATCCAGCTCATACAGATCCAGCTCATACAGATCCAGTTCCGAGAGATCCAGTTCCGAGAGATCCAGTTCCGAGAGATCCAGTTCAGAGAGATCCAGCTCAGAGAGATCCAGCTCAGAGAGATCCAGCTCAGAGAGACCCAGCTCAGACAGATCCAGCTCAGAGAGGCCCAGCTCACACAGATCCAGCTCAGAGAGGTCCAGCTCAGAAAGATCCATCTCAGAGAGGCCCAGCTCAGAGACATTCAGCTCAGACAGATCCAGCTCAGAGACATTCAGCTCAGACAGATCCAACTCAGACAGATCCAGCTCAGAGAGGTCCAGCTCAGACAGATCCAACTCAGAGACATTCAGCTCAGACAGATCCAGCTCAGAGAGGCCCAGCTCAGACAGATGCAGCTCAGACAGATGCAGCTCAGACAGATGCAGCTCAGACAGATGCAGCTCAGACAGATGCAGCTCAGACAGATGCAGCTCAGACAGATGCAGCTCAGACAGATGCAGCTCAGAGACATTCAGCTCAGACAGATCTAGCTCAGAGAGACCCAGCTCGGAGACATTCAGCTCATGAGTTCCACCAGCAGCAGATTTTCATTTAGAATGGAAAATGAATGTGTTTATGCATCAAATGTTAGTGCATCGAATCGTATCGAACCGAGTCGCATCGATTCATTTTCTAATCAAACCGAATCCCACCAAATTGTTTCAAACTAAATCGTATCATTCCTGTATCGTATCGGAGCCCATCTATATACGTCTTGAATTGTCTTGAAAGGAATAAATGCACAGCCCTAGTGTGTGTGTGTGTGTGTGTGTGTGTGTGTGTGTGTGTGTTTGTATCTGTGTGTGTCTGTGTGTGTGTATGTTTGTATCTGTGTGTGTGTGTGTGTGTCCTTTAAAGCGGTAGGTAGATTGGTAAAATAAATTGGTCCAAGAGCAGCTGATCCAGCAGATAATGATTTTGGATGCAGGGAGGGATTAAACGCTTTGAACAGCCTGGCTTTGATGCCTCCTAGGTGGGCCCGGGTAAGAACTAGTGCTCTATATAGGGAATAGGGTGCTAAGTAGTGCACTATACAGAGAATAGGGTGCTAAGTAGTGCACTATATAGGGAATAGGGTGCTAAGTAGTGCACTATATAGAGAATAGGGTGCTAAGTAGTGCACTATACAGAGAATAGGGTGCTAAGTAGTGCTCTATATAGGGAATAGGGTGCTAAGTAGTGCACTATACAGAGAATAGGGTGCTAAGTAGTGCACTATATAGGGAATAGGGTGCTAAGTAGTGCACTATATAGGGAATAGGGTGCTAAGTAATGCACTATATAGGGTGCTAAGTAGTGCTCTATATAGGGAATAGGGTGCTAAGTAGTGCACTATACAGAGAATAGGGTGCTAAGTAGTGCACTATATAGGGAATAGGGTGCTAAGTAGTGCACTATATAGTGTCACGGCTCCTCCTCTGCAGTGCAGGGGCGGTTCCTCCTGCAGGCAGAGGAGGGTCGTTAGTGATTGGAGTCACCTGGGCTCAGGGTATTTAAACGGCTTCACTAACCACTCTTGTCTCTCTCTCTCTCTGCTCCTCCAGGTATGATCCTGTTTTGTTTGTTCCTTTGTAGTTTTGCATAGTTTTCACTCAGTCGTTCACGCATCCCTACACTTTACATACACCTTACATTATGATACTTTCACACCTCATTCCTTTTCCTTTGGTTAAAGTTAATCGTTTTTGGTGCACTATATAGGGAATAGGGCTCTGGTCTAAAGTAGTGCACTATATAGGAAATAGGGCTCTGGTCTAAAGTAGTGTACTATATAGGGAATAGGGTGCTATTTGGGACGCCATATTGTAGTTCTCTTTGATAGGTGAATATTGAATGCAATCGATGGGATTCTTGTTAGAATAAGTTAGTGTAGGGTAGGAGGTATAAACTGCTTGGGACCCTGTTCCCTATATAGTGCACTACTTTAGACCAGAGCCCTGTAGGTAGTGAACTACTTTAGACCAGAGCCCTGTGGGTAGTGCACTACTTTAGACCAGAGCCCTATGGGTAGTGCACTACTTTAGACCAGAGCCCTGTGGGTAGTGCACTACTTTAGACCAGAGCCCTGTGGGTAGTGCACTACTGTAGACCAGAGCCCTGTGGGTAGTGCACTACTTTAGACCAGAGCCCTGTGGGTAGTGCACTACTTTAGACCAGAGCCCTGTGGGTAGTGCACTACTTTAGACCAGAGCCCTATGGGTAGTGAACTACTTTAGACCAGAGCCCTGTGGGTAGTGAACTACTTTAGACCAGAGCACTATGGGTAGTGAACTACTTTAGACCAGAGCACTATGGGTAGTGCACTACTTTAGACCAGAGCCCTATGAGGTAGTGCACTACATTAGACCAGAGCCCTATGAGGTAGTGCACTACTCTTGACCAGAGCCCTATGGGGTAGTGCACTACTCTAGACCAGAGCCCTATGGGGTAGTGCACTACTTTAGACCAGAGCCCTATGGGGTAGTGCACTACTTTAGACCAGAGCCCTATGGGGTAGTGCACTACTTTAGACCAGAGCCCTATGGGGTAGTGCACTACTTTAGACCAGAGCCCTATGGGGTAGTGCACTACTTTAGACCAGAGCCCTATGGGGTAGTGCACTACTTTAGACCAGAGCCCTATGGGGTAGTGCACTACTTTAGACCAGAGCCCTATGGGGTAGTGCACTACTTTAGACCAGAGCCATGTGGGTGGTACACTACATGAGACCTGTTATGAGGCGCTGTAAAATGTGAAATTTTTTCCCCCATTATTTCTCTCAAATTTTGTGCACAAATTTGTTTCCGTCCCTCTTAGTGAGAATTTCTCCTTTGCCAAGATAATCCATCCACCTGACAGCTGTGCGGCATATCAAGAAGCTGATTGAACAGCATGATCATTACACAGGTGCACCTTGTGCTGGGGGACAATAAAATGCCACTCTCTAAAATGTGCAGTTTTGTCACACAACACAATGCCACAGATGTCTCAAGTTTTGAGGGAGTGTTCAATTGGCATGCTGACTGCAGGAATGTCCACCTAGAGATGTTGCTAGAGAATTGAATGTTAATTTCTCTACCATAAGCCGCCTCCAACGTTGTTTTAGAGGATGTGGCAGTACGTCCAACCGGCAGAACCACGTGTAACCTGGACCTCCACATCCTGCTTCTTCACCTGCAGGATCGTCTGAGACCAGCCGCCCTGGACAGGTGATGAAACTGCAGGATTGTCTGAGACCAGCCGCTCTGGACAGGTGATGAAACTGCGTGTTTGTACAACCGAAGAATTTCTGCACAAACTGTCAGAAACCGTCTCAGGGAAGCTCATCTGCATACTCGTCGTACTCATCAGGGTCTTCACCTGATTGCAGTTCAGCGTCGTAACCGACTTCAGTGGGCAAATGCTTTGTTGGCCACTGGCACGCTTGAGAAGTGTGCTCTTCACAGATGGCTTTGTGTGGGCGTGCGGTTTGCTGATGTCAACGTTGCGAACAGAGTGCCCCATGGTAGTGGTGGGGTTATGTTATGGGCAGGCTTAAGCTACGGACAACGAACACAATTACATTTTATTGATGGCAATTTGAATGCACAGAGGTACCGTGACGACATCCTGAGGCCCAGTGCCATCACCTTATGTGTCAGAATGATAAGGCATGGCCACAATCAACCACCTGATCAACTCTATGCGAAGGAGATGTGTCGCTCTGCATGAGGCAAATGGTGTTCACACCAGATACTGACTGGTTTTCTGATCCACACCCCTACTTTATACTTTTTTTTGTATAAGGAATCTGGGACCAACAGATGGATATCTATATTCCCAGTCATGTGAAATCCCTAGATTAGGGATTTCAGCATCAATGCCAGATCCCAGACTGTGGCTTTAATCCTGTCGATCTCTATATTAATTCATTGGTACTTGTCTATGGTCTTTAAAGGGGCAATCTGTGATTGGTCATTAGAGCCAATTAAATGTAATTTTAAAAAGTAATTTAATTATTTATAATTCAACCGGCTGCTACTTTTCCTCTGATTGCTTTCTCATGTAAACTATTACACATACACACACACACACACAGCGCTGTCATAGCTGTCTATATTATTTCTGCCATCATAGTGTCTGTGTCAGAGCTCTCATTAGAGCAGCTCTAGTGCTGGCCAATCAGCTATTGATATATCCCTGATGCATTGTGGGACAGATGAAAGCAGCTTGGAGGACTCAGCCTCTTGTGGTTGGCACACACACGGCCCTCTGTGATGGCGTAACACGTGTTGGCAGCATCAGGCCTGGTTTATAATGAGGAATTACAGACTCAGAATTTGCAATGGCACACATTCTGACACGTGTACACACACACACACACACACACACACACATTGATAATGTATTCTGTAGATTGAAAAGGGAGAGAAAGATTCCTCACCTTCCTGTCTCTCACATCCTCCTCCTGTTATCTGTCATCATCGGTGAAGATATGCAGCTCAGAGTTAGACTATAACTGATCTGTCATCATTAGTGAAGATATGAAGACTATAACTGACTATAACTGATCTGTCATCCTCAGTGAAGATATGAAGCTCAGAGTTAGACTAACTGATCTGTCATAATCAGTGAAGATATGCAGCTCAGAGTTAGACTATAACTGACTATAACTGATCTGTCATCATCAGTGAAGATATGCAGCTCAGAGTTAAACTATAACTGATCTGTCATCATCAGTGAAGATATGCAGCTCAGAGTTAGACTATAACTGATCTGTCATCATCAGTGAAGTTATGCAGCTCAGAGTTAGACTATAACTGACTATAACTGATCTGTCATCATCAGTGAAGATATGCAGCTCAGAGTTAAACTATAACTGATCTGTCATCATCAGTGAAGATATGCAGCTCAGAGTTAGACTATAACTGATCTGTCATCATCAGTGAAGTTATGCAGCTCAGAGTTAGACTATAACTGACTATAACTGATCTGTCATCATCAGTGAAGATATGAAGCTCAGAGTTAGACTATAACTGACTATAACTGATCTGTCATCATTAGTGAAGATATGCAGCTCAGATCTAGACTGTAATTGATCTGTCATCATCGGTGTAAGATATGCAGCTCAGATCTAGACTGTAATTGATCTGGGTATAAGACTGCCTAAGACATTCCTAGATAATGGGGCATGAACAGGATATTGATTTAGTATTTCTCTTTGGGTGGAAAGGATAGGTTGTTCTTCTTGGTCTGATGCAGCTATCAGCAGGCACGGTACAGTGGCTTGCGAAAGTATTCACCCCTCTAGGTATTTTTCCTATTTTGTTGCCTTTCTACCTGGAATTAAAATAGATTTTTTGGGGGGTATGTATCATTTCATTTACACTACATGCCTACCACTTTGAAGATTTTTTTATTTATTGTGAAGCAAACAACAAGTAACACAAAAAAAACTTGAGCGTGCATACCTATTCATCCCCCCCAAAGTCAATACTTTGTAGAGCCCCGTTTTGCAGCGATTACAGCTGCAAGTCTCTTGGGGTATGTCTCTATAAGCTTGGCACATCTAGCCACTGGGATTTTCTCAAGGCAAAACTGCTCCAGCTCCTTCAAGTTGGATGGGTTCCGCTGATGTACAGCAATCTTTAAGTCATAGCACAGATTCTCAATTGGATTGAGTTCTGGGCTTTGACTAGGCCATTCCAAGACATTTAAATGTTTCACCTTAAACCACTCGAGTGTTGCTTTAGAAGTATGCTTAGTGTCGTTGTCCTGCTGGAAGGTGAACCTCCGTCCCACTCTCAAATCTCTGGAAGACTGAAACAGGTTTCCCTCAAGAATATCCTCGTATTTAGCGCCATACATCATTACTTCAATTCTGACCAGTTTCCCAGTCCCTGCCAATGAAAAACATCCCCACATTGAAGCATAGTGGTGGCAGCATCATGCTGTGGGGATGTTTTTCATCTGCAGGGACTGGGAAACTGGTCAGAATTGAAGGAATGATGGGATGGAGTTCTCGGGGTGATGAAAGGTGTTGGGTTTGTGCCAGACATAGTGTTTTCCTTGATGCCCAAAAGGCAACATTTTTGTCTCATCTGACCAGAGTACCTTCTTCCATATGTTTGGGGAGTCTCCCACATGCCTTTTGGCGAACACCAAACATTTTTGCTTATTTTTTTCTTTAAGCAATGGCATTTTTCTGGCCACTCTTCCATAAAGCCCAGCTCTGTGGAGTGTACGGCTAAGTGGTCCTATGGACAGATACTCCAATCTCCACTGTGGAGCTTTGCAGCTCCTTCAGGGTTATCTTTGGTCTCTTTGTGGCCTCTCTGATTAATGCCCTCCTTGCCTGGTCCGTGAGTTTTGGTGGGCGGGCCCTCTCTTGGCAGGTTTGTTGTGGTGCCATATCATTTCAATGTTTTAATCATGGATTTTATGGTGCTCCGTGTGATGTTCAAAGTTTCTGGTATTTTTTTATAACCCAACCCTGATCTGTTCTTCTGCACAACTTTGTCCCTGACCTGTTTGGAGAGCTCCTTGGTCTTCAGTGTGCCGCTTGCTTGGTGGTGTTGCAGACTCTGAGGCCTTCCAGAACAGGTGTAAATATACTGAGATCATGTGACAGATCATGTGACACTTAGATTGCACACAGGTGGACTTTATTTAACTAATCATGTGACTTCTGAAGGTAATTGGTTGCACCAGATCTTATTTAGGGGCTTCATAGCAAAGGGGGTAAAGACATATACATGTTTAATTAAAATAAAATATATATATATATATATTTTTTTAAACAAGTAATGTTTTTCATTTCACTTCACCAATGTAGACTGTTTTGTGTATGTCCATTACATGAAATCGAAATAAAAATCCATTTAAATTACAGGTTGTAGTGCAAAAAAATACGAAAAACGGCAAGGGGGTGAATACTTTGGCAAGGCACTGCTGTAACCCTGTTCTCTTGAACATCTCTTCATTCAAAGACTCAATCATGGACCCACTTACTGACAGTTGTGGCTGCTTTGTGTGATGTATTGTTGTCTCTACCTTCTTGCCCTCTGTGCTTTTGTCTGTGCCCAATAATGTTTGTACCCTGTGGTGTTGCTACCATGTTGTGTTGTCATGTGGTGTTGCTACCATGCTGCGTTGTCATGTTGTGTTGCTACCATGCTGTGTTGTCATGTGGTGTTGCTACCATGTTGTGTTGTCATGTTGTGTTGCTACCATGCTGTGTTGTCATGTTGTGTTGCTACCATGCTGTGTTGTCATGTTGTGTTGCTAGCATGCTGTGTTGTCATGTTGTGTTGCTACCATGCTGTGTTGTCATGTGGTGTTGCTACCATGTTGTGTTGTCATGTTGTGTTGCTACCATGCTGTGTTGTCATGTTGTGTTGCTACCATGCTGTGTTGTCATGTTGTGTTGCTACCATGCTGTGTTGTCATGTTGTGTTGCTACCATGCTATGTTGTTGTCTTAGGTCTTTCTTTATGTAGTGGTGTGTTGTCTCTCTTGTCGTGATGTGTGTTTTATTCTATATTTGTATTTTAAATTAATCCACGCAGGAGGCCCTTTGCCTTTTGGTAGGCCGTCATTGTCAATAAGAATTTGTTTTCAACTGACTTTGCTTGTTAAATAAATTAAATAAATTAAAACATGATCTAAAAGGCAAAAGTGGCTTGTGTAGAGGTCATTAGAGGTCACTAGCGTTCATTAGAGGTCACTAGAGGTCACTAGCCTTCACTAGCGTTCACTAGAGGTCAGTAGAGGTCAGTAGAGGTCACTAGAAGTCATTAGAGGTCACTAGCGTTCATTAGAGGGGTCATTAGAGGTCATTTCACAGTCTCCTCTAGACAGGTCTACGGTGACGGTAGAGGTTTGAATCCGGTCTAGTGCCCTTTGACCTACGTATTTTTCCACTGTCATCCTCGCTCTGTAAAAAAAAAATATCTGAAAATACCATACTCTGAGACACTTTGTGAATTAATGGATAGTAGAACTAGTGGTAGTCAGTAGTAATAGTAGAGATAGTAGACTAGTGGTAGTCAGTAGTGATAGTAGAGATAGTAGACTAGTGGTAGTCAGTAGTAATAGTAGAGATAGTAGACTAGTGGTAGTCAGTAGTAATAGTAGAGATAGTAGACTAGTGGTAGTCAGTAGTAATAGTAGAGATAGTAGACTAGTGGTAGTCAGTAGTAATAGTAGAGATAGTAGACTAGTGGTAGTCAGTAGTAATAGTAGAGATAGTAGAGATAGTAGACTAGTGGTAGTCAGTAGTAATAGTAGAGATAGTAGACTAGAGGTAGTCAGTAGTAATAGTAGAGATAGTAGACTAGTGGTAGTCAGTAGTAATAGTAGAGATAGTAGACTAGTGGTAGTCAGTAGTAATAGTAGAGATAGTAGACTAGTGGTAGTCAGTAGTAATAGTAGAGATAGTAGACTAGTGGTAGTCAGTAGTAATAGTAGAGATAGTAGACTAGTGGTAGTCAGTAGTAATAGTAGAGATAGTAGACTAGTGGTAGTCAGTAGTAATAGTAGAGATAGTAGACTAGTGGTAGTCAGTAGTAATAGTAGAGATAGTAGACTAGTGGTAGTCAGTAGTAATAGTAGAGATAGTAGAGATAGTAGACTAGTGGTAGTCAGTAGTAATAGTAGACTAGTGGTAGTCAGTAGTAATAGTAGAGATAGTAGAGATAGTAGACTAGTGGTAGTCAGTAGAGATAGTAGACTAGTGGTAGTCAGTAGTAATAGTAGAGATAGTAGACTAGTGGTAGTCAGTAGTAATAGTAGAGATAGTAGAACTAGTGGTACTCAGTAGTAATAGTAGAGATAGTAGACTAGTGGTAGTCAGTAGTGATAGTAGAGATAGTAGACTAGTGGTAGTCAGTAGTAATAGTAGAGATAGTAGACTAGTGGTAGTCAGTAGTAATAGTAGAGATAGTAGACTAGTGGTTGTCAGTAGTAATAGTAGAGATAGTAGACTAGTGGTAGTCAGTAGTGATAGTAGAGATAGTAGACTAGTGGTAGTCAGTAGTGATAGTAGAGATAGTAGACTAGTGGTAGTCAGTAGTGATAGTAGAGATAGTAGACTAGTGGTAGTCAGTAGTAATAGTAGATATAGTAGACTAGTGGTAGTCAGTAGTAATAGTAGAGATAGTAGACTAGTGGTAGTCAGTAGTAATAGTAGAGATAGTAGACTAGTGGTAGTCAGTAGAAATAGTAGATATAGTAGACTAGTGGTAGTCAGTAGTAATAGTAGATATAGTAGAGATAGTAGACTAGTTGTAGTCAGTAGTAATAGTAGAGATAGTAGACTAGTGGTAGTAGACTAGTGGTAGTCAGTAGTAATAGTAGTAATAGTAGAGATAGTAGAGATAGTAGACTAGTGGTAGTCAGTAGTAATAGTAGAGATAGTAGACTAGTGGTAGTCAGTAGTAATAGTAGAGATAGTAGACTAGTGGTAGTCAGTAGTAATAGTAGAGATAGTAGACTAGTGGTAGTCAGTAGTAATAGTAGATATAGTAGACTAGTGGTAGTCAGTAGTAATAGTAGATATAGTAGACTAGTGGTAGTCAGTAGTAATAGTAGAGATAGTAGACTAGTGGTAGTCAGTAGTAATAGTAGAGATAGTAGACTAGTGGTAGTCAGTAGTAATAGTAGAGATAGTAGACTAGTGGTAGTCAGTAGTAATAGTAGAGATAGTAGACTAGTGGTAGTCAGTAGTAATAGTAGAGATAGTAGACTAGTGGTAGTCAGTAGTAATAGTAGAGATAGTAGACTAGTGGTAGTCAGTAGTAATAGTAGAGATAGTAGACTAGTGGTAGTCAGTAGTAATAGTAGAGATAGTAGAGATAGTAGACTAGTGGTAGTCAGTAGTAATAGTAGAGATAGTAGACTAGTGGTAGTCAGTAGTAATAGTAGATATAGTAGACTAGTGGTAGTAGACTAGTGGTAGTCAGTAGTAATAGTAGAGATAGTAGACTAGTGGTAGTCAGTAGTAATAGTAGAGATAGTAGATGAGTGGTAGTCAGTAGTAATAGTAGAGATAGTAGAGATAGTAGACTAGTGGTAGTCAGTAGTAATAGTAGAGATAGTAGACTAGTGGTAGTCAGTAGTAATAGTAGAGATAGTAGAGATAGTAGACTAGTGGTAGTCAGTAGTAATATTAGAGATAGTAGACTAGTGGTAGTCAGTAGTAATAGTAGAGATAGTAGACTAGTGGTAGTCAGTAGTAATAGTAGAGATAGTAGACTAGTGGTAGTCAGTAGTGATAGTAGAGATAGTAGACTAGTGGTAGTCAGTAGTAATAGTAGAGATAGTAGAGATAGTAGACTAGTGGTAGTCAGTAGTAATAGTAGAGATAGTAGACTAGTGGTAGTCAGTAGTGATAGTAGAGATAGTAGTCTAGTGGTAGTTAGTAGAGATAGTAGACTAGTGGTAGTCAGTAGTAATAGTAGAGATAGTAGAGATAGTAGACTAGTGGTAGTCAGTAGTAATAGTAGAGATAGTAGTCTAGTGGTAGTTAGTAGAGATAGTAGACTAGTGGTAGTCAGTAGTAATAGTAGAGATAGTAGACTAGTGGTAGTCAGTAGTAATAGTAGAGATAGTAGACTAGTGGTAGTCAGTAATAATAGTAGAGATAGTAGAGATAGTAGACTAGTGGTAGTCAGTAGTGATAGTAGAGATAGTAGACTAGTGGTAGTCAGTAGAGATAGTTTAGATAGTAGACTAGTGGTAGTCAGTAGTAATAGTAGTAATAGTAGAGATAGTAGACTAGTGGTAGTCAGTAGAGATAGTAGAGATAGTAGACTAGTGGTAGTCAGTAGTAATAGTAGAGATAGTAGAGATAGTAGACTAGTGGTAGTCAGTAGTAATAGTAGAGATAGTAGACTAGTGGTAGTCAGTAGTAATAGTAGATTTAGTAGACTAGTGGTAGTAGACTAGTGGTAGTCAGTAGTAATAGTAGAGATAGTAGACTAGTGGTAGTCAGTAGTAATAGTAGAGATAGTAGACTAGTGGTAGTCAGTAGTAATAGTAGAGATAGTAGAGATAGTAGACTAGTGGTAGTCAGTAGTAATAGTAGAGATAGTAGACTAGTGGTAGTCAGTAGTAATAGTAGAGATAGTAGAGATAGTAGACTAGTGGTAGTCAGTAGTAATAGTAGATATAGTAGACTAGTGTTAGTAGACTAGTGGTAGTCAGTAGTAATAGTAGAGATAGTAGACTAGTGGTAGTCAGTAGTAATAGTAGAGATTGTAGACTAGTGGTAGTCAGTAGTAATAGTAGAGATAGTAGAGATAGTAGACTAGTGGTAGTCAGTAGTAATAGTAGAGATAGTAGACTAGTGGTAGTCAGTAGTAATAGTAGAGATAGTAGAGATAGTAGACTAGTGGTAGTCAGTAGTAATAGTAGAGATGGTAGTCAGTAGTAATAGTAGAGATAGTAGAGATAGTAGACTAGTGGTAGTCAGTAGTAATAGTAGAGATAGTAGACTAGTGGTAGTCAGTAGTAATAGTAGAGATAGTAGACTAGTGGTAGTCAGTAGTAATAGTAGAGATAGTAGACTAGTGGTAGTCAGTAGTAATAGTAGAGATAGTAGACTAGTGGTAGTCAGTAGTGATAGTAGAGATAGTAGACTAGTGGTAGTCAGTAGTAATAGTAGAGATAGTAGAGAAATTAGACTGGTGGTAGTCAGTAGTAATAGTAGAGATAGTAGACTAGTGGTAGTCAGTAGTGATAGTAGAGATAGTAGTCTAGTGGTAGTTAGTAGAGATAGTAGACTAGTGGTAGTCAGTAGTAATAGTAGAGATAGTAGAGATAGTAGACTAGTGGTAGTCAGTAGTAATAGTAGAGATAGTAGTCTAGTGGTAGTTAGTAGAGATAGTAGACTAGTGGTAGTCAGTAATAATAGTAGAGATAGTAGAGATAGTAGACTAGTGGTAGTCAGTAGTAATAGTAGAAATAGTAGACTAGTGGTTATCAGTAGTAATAGTAGAGATAGTAGAGATAGTAGACTAGTGGTAGTCAGTAGTGATAGTAGAGATAGTAGACTAGTGGTAGTCAGTAGTAATAGTAGTAATAGTAGAGATAGTAGACTAGTGGTAGTAGACTAGTGGTAGTTTGCCATCAAGCCATATATCAAGATATGTGTAGGTAGAAACTCACTCAATTTGTGTACAGTTCAGACTAATCATTATAAATTCATTTAAATCTGGGTTATGGAACCTAGAAAAAAAAAAGTGTTTTGTTTTGTTTGTATTTGGCCCTAACTTTAGATCCAATAGTGACCTCTGCGGTGGTTGAAAATCAGACTCCAAATGTGAAAAGGCTTGGAGTGGAAGGGAAGACTGTTTGTATGGCTGGCTGGCTTTATGGTGAGAAGAGATCTGTACATAATGACGAGATGCTTAGGTATCCGTGTGGGAAGGCAGGCGACAAGCTTAGGTCCAAAATAAACCCATAGAAACCCATTGGTCTTGATTTGGACAGATTTTTGGCAAGAGTGAAACCTCTTGCTTCATCTCTTCCTCTCTGTGGAGAGCACATTGATGCAGCTGCAGGGAACAGCATAACTTTTTCTCAACACATTGCAAAGGTTGGCTGTAGGAGATGACATTGGCTCGGTAACTGATGTTTGACATGAAACTAAACTAGAGGTTCAATCCCGGGGCTGAGCAGGAAGTGTGTAGCAGGAAGCTAATTATTGTATGACGTGTTTGTAGAATGTTTAAGTCCCTTATTGACTGAGGTGAATGTTCAGTCTCCTATTGACTGAGGTGAATGTTCAGTCTCCTGTCGACTGAGGTGAATGTTCAGTCTCCTGTCGACTGAGGTGAATGTTCAGTTTCCTGTTGACTGAGGTGAATGTTCAGTCTCCTGTTGACTGTTGGGGGTAAAACATACGACATTATAAAGGTGGCGCTACAAAGTATTAACTTAAGGGGGCTGAATAATTTTGCACGCCCAATTTTTCAGTTTTTGATTTGTTAAAAAAGTTTGAAATATCCAATAAATGTCGTTCCACTTCATGATTGTGTCCCACTTGTTGTTGATTCTTCACAAAAAAAATACAGTTTTATATCTTTATGTTTGAAGCCTGAAATGTGGCAAAAGGTCGCAAAGTTCAAGGGGGCCGAATACTTTCGCAAGGCACTGTATATGTTGAAGAGGGTGGGGCTTAAGCTGCATCCCTGTCTTACCCCACGACCCTGTGTGAAGAAATTTGTGTGTTTTTTGCCAATTTTAACCGCACACTTGTTGTTTGTGTACATGGATTTTATAATGTCGTATGTTTTACCCCCAACACCACTTTCCATCAGTTTGCATAGCAAACCCTCAGGCCAAATTGAGTCGAAGACTTTTTTGAAATCAACAAAGCATGAGAAGACTTTGCCTTTGCTTTGGTTTGTTTGGTTGTCAATTAGGGTGTGCAGGGTGAATACATGGTCTGTTGTACGGTAATTTGGTATTTGACATTTGCTCAGTACATTGTTTTCATTGAGGAAATGTACGAGTCTGCTGTTAATGATAATGCAGAGGATTTTCCCAAGGTTACTGTTGATGCATATTCCACGGTAGTTATTGTGGTAAAATTTGTCTCCACTTTTGGGTGATCAGTCCTTGGTTCCAAATATTGGTGAAGATGCCAGAGCTAAGGATGATGTTAAAGAGTTTTAGTATAGCCAATTCTCTCTCTCTCTCTTTCTCTCTCTGGGCTCTGCTATGCTGTGGTGTGTGCTGCTGGCGTCAGAGCACTCACTCTGCGCAGCTCCCACTGCAGTCGCAGGCAGCCTCCCTCCTCTCCTTCTCTCTCTCACACATGATGCGGCTCCGCGGCACTGGCAGCCTGGGCTCTCACTCTCCTCTCTCATCACCGGTACGACCGCTCCGTGTTGCTTCTCTTTACTACTGCCACTGACATAAACTCACAGGAGTAACGCCTGCTACACTCTCATCCTTCTCTCTCTCTCCCTCTCTCCTTCTCTCTCGCTCCCTCTCTCCTTCTCTCTTTCCTCTCTCTCTTTCTTTTCTTTCTTTCTCTCTCTCTCTCTCTCTGTCTCTCTCTTTCTTTCCTCTCTGTCTCCCTGTCTCTCTCTCTCTCTCTCTCTGTCTCCCTCTCCTCTCTGTCTCTCTTTCCTCTGTCTCTCTTTCTCTCTCTCTGTCTCTCTTTCTCTCTCTCTGTCCCTCTCCCTCTCTCTCTGTCCCTCTCTCTCTCTCTCTCTCTCTCTCTCTCTCTCTCTCTCTCTCTCTCTCTCTCTCTCTCTCTCTCTCTCTCTCTCTCTCAGAAGGAGTAATGAAGAGGACCACCATGTAGACAGAATGCAGACATTGACAGACTGCAGACGGAGATAGAAGAAGCAGAATGGGAACATGCATCTGGAGCGGCTCCCGATTGACTCACAGTAACAGAAGCCCAGAAGGGATCGTAATTCTCCTGTGGACGTACGTCGCTCCTCTCGCCGCTCTCTCGCTGCTGGTCTCACTGGTCTAGCTGGCTTCCCTTAGTGTTCTCTGGATGGTCGTACGGTCTTCTCTCCACACTGTCGCTGACTGAGGGATCTCAGCCTGTCTCTGTATCTCAAAGTGACAACAGGATTTAGCTCTCCCTCTGTCTGTCGGTGGGCGCTGCAGCATCTGTCTCTCTCTCTTTCTCTCTCTCTCTATCGTGTGGTTTTCACCAGTATCACCGGTATTGCCGGGCGCATTCCAGTGGCATTCATCCCTCTTCCTCTCCTCATTTCGAGAATCCCTCTCTCTCTCTCTCTCAACCCACACAACCCCCTCGTAAAGCTTTGTCTGAGGTTTGTACTCCTTCTTCGTCGAGTTACTGAGCAATACTAGTCAGTCATCATGGGGGACCTGACCAACAGTGATTATTACTCTAAGAACCAAAGAAACGATGTCAGCAGTAACCACGAGGGGGGCTTTGGGGTCTCGGTCATGGAGCTGCGTGAACTCATGGAGCTGAGAGGCAGCGAGGCGGTGGTTAAGATCCAGGAGGAGTACGGGGACATGGACGGGCTCTGTCAACGGCTGAAAACATCACCCACAGAAGGTGAGTCACACGACTTCACACCGGCCTCCGGGCTTGATGAGTGTTTGTGTTTGTTAATGAGTGTGTGTGTGTGTGTGTGTGTGTGTGTGTGTGTGGAGGGGTGAGGTGCGGGGGGTGAAGTGTGTGTGTGTGTGTGTGCTTGTGTGTGTGTGTGTGTGTCGGTGTGTGTGTGTCGGTGTGTGTGTGTTCTTGTGCCGGTGTGTGTGTGTGTGTGTGTGTGTGTTTGTGTGTGTGTTTGTTAATGACCAGCCAAATCAAATCAAAATGTATTGGTCACATACATACATATTTAGCAGATGTTATTGTGGAGCAGTATCTAACAATTCACAACAAAAAAAAAGTTAAATAATTAAGAAACTACCGTTCAAAAGTTTAGGGAATGTATCATAAAGAAAATAAATAACATCAAATTTAAATAACATCAAATTTAAATAACATCAAATTTAAATAACATCAAATTTAAATAACATCAAATTTAAATAACATCAAATTTAAATAACATCAAATTTAAATAACATCAAATTTAAATAACATCAAATTTAAATAACATCAAATTGATCAGAAATACAATGTAGACATTGTTACGCTGAAGGATCCGCCCCTAAGACACTGCATCACGTGCGCTAGCTGTGCCACGACCGGGAGGTCCGTGGGGCGACCCACAATTGGCCTAGCGTCGTCCGGGTTAGGGAGGGTTTGGCCGGTATGGATATCCTTGTCTCATCGCGCAACAGCGACTCCTGTGGTGGCCAGGTGCACGGTGTTTCCTCCGACACATTGGTGCGGCTGGCTTCCGGGTTGGAGGCGCGCTGTGTTTAAGAAGCAGTGCGGCTTGGTTGGGTTGGGTTTCGGAGGACGCATGACTTTCAACCTTCGTCTCTCCCGAGCCCGTACGGGAGTTGTAGCGATGAGACAAGATAGTAACTACTAACAATTGGATACCACAAAATCGGGGAGAAAAAGTGGTAAATAAAAAATAAAAGTATAAATATTAGATCCAGCAATGTCTGAGTGGCATTGACTAAAATACAGTAGAATATAATACAGTATATATATATATATATATATATATATATATATATATATATATATATATATATATATATATATATATATATATATATATATATATATATATATATATATATATATATATATATATATATATATATATATATATATATATATATATAGTATATATACATATGAGATGAGTAAAGCAGTATGTAAACATTATTAAAGAGGACACTGATTCCAAGGCTATTTATATAGGGCAGAGGTCTTTTTTTAACATGACGACTTACCAAAAGGCAAAGAAAGGCCTCCTGTGGGGATGGGGACTGAGATACATTTATTTAATTTAAACATTTATTACAAAATCTAGGACAAAACACACATCACCACAAGAGAGAAACCACTACATAAAGAGAGACCTAAGACAACACAGCACTACATAAAGAGAGACCTGAGACAACACAAAACTACATAAAGAGAGACCTGAGACAACACAACACTACATAAAGAGAGACCTGAGACAACACAACACTACATAAAGAGAGACCTGAGACAACACAAAACTACATAAAGAGAGACCTGAGACAACACGACACTACATAAAGAGAGACCTAAGACAACAACATAGCAAGGCAGCAACACATGACAACACAGCATGGTAGCAACACAACATGACAACAACATGGTAGCAACACAACATGACGATAACAACATGGTAGCAACACAACATGACAACAACATGGTAGCAACACAACATGACAACAACATGGTAGCAACACAACATGGCAACAACGTGGTAGCAACACAACGTGGTAGCAACACAAAACATGGTACAAACATTATTGGGGACAGACAACAGCACAAAGGGAAAGAAGGTAGAGACAACAATGCATCACACAAAGCAGCCACAACTGTCAGTAAGAGTGTCCATGATTGAGTCTTTGAATGAAGAGATTGAGATAAAACTGTCCAGTTTGAGTGTTTGTTGCAGCTCGTTCCAGTCGCTAGCTGCAGCAAACTGAAAAGACGAGCGACCCAGGGATGTGTATGCTTTGGGGACCTTTAATCGAATGTGACCTCTAAGGTGCAGGGCTGCGTAACCGGGTGGAAGCTGGCTAGTGATGAGTATTTAACAGTCTGATGGCCTTGAGATGGGAAACTGTTTTTCAGTCTCTCGGTTCCAGCTTTGATGCACCTGTACTGACCTCGCCTTCTGGATGATAACGGGGTGAACAGGCAGTGGATCGGGTGGTTGTTGTCATTGATGATCTTTATGGCCTTCCTGTGACATCGGGTGCTGTAGGTGTCCTGGAGGGCAGGTAGTTTGCCCCCGTTGATGCCTTGGGCAGACCTGATTACCATCTGGAGAGCCCTGTGGCTGTGGGTGGTGCAGTTGCCGTACCAGGCGGTGATACAGCCCGACAGGGTGCTCTCGATTATGCACCTGTAAAAGTCAGTCAGGGTTTTAGGTGACAAGCTAAATTTCTTCAGCCTCCTGAGGTTCTTCACCACACTGTCTGTGTGGGTGGACTATTTCAGATCGTCAGTGATGTGTACGCCGAGGAACTTCAAGCTTTCCACCTGCTCCACTGCGGTCCCGTCGATGTGGATATGGGGGTGCTCCCTCTCCTGTTTCCTGTCCATGATCAGCTCCTTTGTTTTGTTGATGTTGAGTGACAGGTTATTTTTCTGACACCACACTCCGAGGGCCCTCACCTCCTCCCTGTAGGCCGTCTCGTCATTGTTGGTAATCAAGCATGCTACTGTTGTGTCGTCTGCAAACTTGATGATTCAGTTGGAGGCTTGCATGGCCACGCAGTCGTGGGTGAACAGGGAGTACAGGAGGAGCCTGAGCACGCACCCTTGTGGAGCCCCAGTGTTGAGGATCAGTGAAGTGGAGGTGTTGTTTCCTAACTTCACCACCAGGGGGAAACCCGTCAGGAAATCCAGGACACAGATACACAGGGCTTCAGACCCAGGGCCCCGAGCTTAATGATGAACGTGGATGGTACTAAGGTGTTGAATGCTGAGCTATAGTGAATACAGTTGAAGTCGGAAGTTTACTTACACCTTAGCCAAATACATTTTAAACTCTGTTTTTCACAATTCCTGATATTTAATCCTAGTAAAAATTCCTTGTCTTAGGTCAGTTAGTTTATTTTAAGAATGGGAAATGTCAGAATAATAGTAGAGAGAATTATTTATTTCATCACATTCCCAGTGGGTCAGAAGTTTACATGCACTCAATTAGTATTTGGTAGTATTGCATTTAAATTGTTTAACTTGGGTCAAACGTTTCGGGTAGCCTTCCACAAGCTTCCACACAATAAGTTGGGTGAATTTTGGCCAATTCCTCCTGACAGTGCTGGTGTAACTGAGTCAGGTTTGTAGGCATCCTTGCTCACGCACGCTTTTTCAGTTCTGCCCACAACATGTATTTTGGATTGAGGTCATGACTTTGTGATGGCCACTCCAATTCCTTGACTTTGTTGTCCTTTGCCACAGCTTTGGAAGTATGCTTGGGGTCATTGTTCATTTGGAAGACCCATTTGCGACCAAACTTCCTGACTGATGTCTTGAGATGTTGCTTCAATATATCCACATAATTGTCTTCCCTCATGATGCCATCCATTTTGTGAAGTCCCTCCTGCAGCAAAGCACCCCCACAACATGATGCTGCCACCCCCGTGCTTCACGGTTGGGATGTTGTTCTTCGGCTTGCAAGCCTCCCCCTTTTTCCTCCAAACATAACGATGGTCATTATGGTCAATCAGTAACATTTTTGTTTCATCAGACCAGAGGACATTTCTCCAAAAAGTACGATCTTTGTCCCCATGTGCAGTTGCTTGCTGAGCAGCCTTTCAGGTTATGTCGATACAGGACTTTTACTGTGGAGTTTGCACTTTTCACACCAAAGTACGTTCATCTCTAGGAGACGGAACACGTCTCCTTCCTGAGCGGTATGATGGCTGCGTGGTCCCATGGTGTTTATACTTGCGTACTATTGTTTGTACAGAGGAACGTGGTACCTTCAGGCATTTGGAAATTGCTCCCAAGGATGAACCAGACTTGTGGAGGTCTACATTTTTTGCTGAAGTCTTGGCTGATTTCTTTTGATTTTCCCATGATGTCAAAGCAAAGAGGCACTGAGTTTGAAGGTAGGCCTTGAAATACATCCACAGGTACACCTCCAATTGACACAAATTATGTCAATTAGCCTATCAGAAGCTTCTAAAGCCATGACATCATTTTCTGGAATTTTCCAAGCTGTTTAAAAGGCAGTCAACTTAGTGTATGTAAACTTCTGACCCACTGGAATTGTGATACAATGAATTATAAGTTAAATAATCTGTCTGTAAACAATTGTTGGAAAAATGACTTGTGTCATGCTCAAAGTAGATGTCCTAACCACCTTCCAAAACTACAGTTAGTTCACAAGAAATCTGTGGAGTGGTTGAAAAACGAGTTTTAATGACTCCAACCTAAGTGTATGTACACTTTTGACTTCAACTGTAGGTATTCCTCTTGTCCAGATGAGATAGGGCAGTGACCAGTGCGATGGCAATTGCATAATCTGTGAATCTATTGGGGCGGTAAGCAAATTGAAGTGGGTCTAGGGTGTCAGGTAAGGTAGAGGTGATATGATCCTTAACTAGCCTCGCAAAGCACTTCATGATGACCTTAAGTGAGTGCTACGTGGCAATAGTCATTTAGTTCAGTTACCTTTGCTTTCTTGGGTACAGGACCAATGGTGGACATCTTGAAGCATGTGGGGACAGCAGACTGGGATAGAGAGAGATTGAATATGTCCGTAAACACTCCAGGCCTGCGCATGCTCTGAGGATGTGACTAGTGATGCTGTCTGGGTCAGCAGCCTTGCGAGGGTTAACACATAGAACACAGTCTGATGTTATGTAGAACACATAGAACATAGAACACAGTCGGATGTTACATAGAACATATAATACAGTCTGATGTTACATAGAACACATAGAACATAGAACACAATCTGATGTTGCAGAGAACACATAGAACACAGTCTGATGTTGCAGAGAGCACGTAGAACACAGTCTGATGTTGCAGAGAACACAGTCTGATGTTACATACAACACAGTCTGATGTTACATAGAACACAGTTCTATGTGTTCTCTCCCAGCCCAGCCCAGCCTCTCTCAGGACAGCCTCTCCAAGCCCATTCTCTCCCAGCCCAACTCAGACTCTCCCAGGACAGCCTCTCCCAGCCCATTCTCTCCCAGCCCAGCCCACTCCACACCCACATAGACCTAAATGCTGTGTATAGTCTTAGAAAAAAGGGATCCAATTGGGTTATTTTCAACTGTCGTGTGTGTGCGTGTCCGGAGTTGCTAGGGCAAGTGTGCGTGTGCGTGTGTGACCGGAGTTGCTAGGGCAAGATGAGTCAATTAAAGCTCCCCCGGACAAACACTCCCCTAACCCGGAAGACGCTGGGCCAATTGTGCGACGTCCTATGGGACTCCCGGCCGGGTCTGTAGGGTCTGTAGTAACGCATCTAGAGGCCCCAATTCTGCGATAATTTATTTCATCTCATGAAATGTGGAACGAACACTTTTACATGTCACGTTTGAGATTTTTGTCCAGGGTAATTTGAGTGGCCTGGATTTACATGTATTATGTTACGTTTAGTCAATGAGACCAGGCTGAGAATAAGGTATCATTATTGACAAGGTTGTTACACATCACTGGCCCCGCAGCTTTCCATGTAACATGAGAGGGAGAGGAGAGGACAGCAGAGAGATGCGGCTCAGTCACGTCCAAAATGGCACCCTATTTCATGTATACTGCACTAACATAGGGAACACCGTAGGGCTCTTGTCAAAAGCAGTGTACTATCTAGGGATTATGGTGCTCTTTGGGACGATGGTGTGTCCAGCTCTCCTCCTCTCCTCTCGGCCCCTCCAGTAGACATTACTTCTAGGTCAGCTGGTGATACCAGCAACGTTGACACAAATGTGTGTCCCAAATGACACCCTATTCCCTACATAGTACACTTCTTTTGACCAGAGCCCTATGGCACTATATAGGGAATAGGACGCAGCCTGATACTACTTGGTTCAATAAATACTACGCACACTCTTGGTTCCAAAAGGGTTCTGCGGCTGTCTCCATAGGAGAACCCTTTTTGGTTCCAGGTAGAACCTTTTGGGTTCCACATAGAACCTTTTCGGGTTCCACGTCGAGCCCTTTTGGGTTCCACGTAGATTTCTATAGATGGTTCTACCAGGAACCAAAAAGGGTTCTTCAAATGGTTATCTTATGGAGACAGTCGAAGAACACTTTATGTTATATTATATATGCATCTGTGTGTGTGTAGCGGTGAATCCACAGAGCATGTGACGATCTGGGTTATTCTCATGACAGGTACACCAATCTGTCAACATGCTCATATATTATGAATCCCAAGGGGTCCGGACTGCTTTTCTACTGAATGGACAGTATCTAGTGGGCCTCTCCCAGCCCAGCCCAGCCTCTCCCAGCCCAGCCCAGCCTCTCCCAGCCCAGCCCAGCCTCTCCCAACCCAGCCCAGCCTCTCCCAACCCACTCCACATAGACCTACGTTTATTTTTATTTATTTTATTTTATTTTTTACCTTTATTTAACAAGGCAAGTCAGTTAAGAACAAATTATTATTTTCAATGACGGCCTAGGAACAGTGGGTTAACTGCCTTGTTCAGGGGCAGAACGACAGATTTGTACCTTGTCAGCTCGGGGGTTTGAACTTGCAACCTTCCTGTTACTAGTTCAACGCTCTAACGCTTTTTGGTTCCAGGTAGAACCCCAAGTGGAAAATATTCTACATGGAACTCAAAAGGGTTCTAAACTGGAACCAAAAGGGTTCTAAACTGGAACCAAAAGGGTTTTATCTGGAACTATATAGAACAAGGTTAGCCTTAACATATTGCAAATTTGTAATTGGATGCTGGACATCCTTGAATTAATGCATACCATATGAAACAAAATCATATCACATAACATATCATACTAAATGGAGGGAGGCAGATTTACATTTACTATGTAACAACTACCCCTGAGTCTAGGTTGGAATCTCATGTACATTCTGTTCCTACACAATAGGAATAGGATTCTATTTGGGACATAGTTCTAGAAAGACAGACACAGACAAAGGAACACTGTTTTTAATCATTAACCGTAAACAGTTTAGAAGACAAGACAATAAGAGGGCTGTCTGTTAATACGTCTGCAGTGTATTTATTATGGATCCCCATTTGTTCCTGCCAAGGCAGCAGCTACACTTCCTGGGGTTTATTATGGATCCCCATTTGTTCCTGCCAAGGCAGCAGCTACACTTCCTGGGGTTTATTATGGATCCCCATTTGTTTCTGCCAAGGCAGCAGCTACTCTTTCTGGGGTTTATTATGGATCCCCATTAGTTCCTGCCAAGGCAGCAGCTACTCTTCCTGGGGTTTATTATGGATCCCCATTAGTTCCTGGGGTTTATTATGGATCCCCATTAGTTCCTGCCAAGGCAGCAGCTACTCTTCCTGGGGTTTATTATGGATCCCCATTAGTTCCTGCCAAGGTAGCAGCTACTCTTCCTGGGGTTTATTATGGATCCCCATTAGTTCCTGCCAAGGTAGCAGTTACTCTTCCTGGGGTTTATTATGGATCCCCATTAGTTCCTGCCAAGGCAGAAGCTACTCTTCCTGGTGTTTAATATGGATCCCCATTAGTTCCTGTCAAGGCAGAAGCTACTCTTCCTGGGGTTTACTATGGATCCCCATTAGTTCCTGCCAAGGCAGCAGCTACTCTTCTTGGGGTTTATTATGGATCCCCATTAGTTCCTGCCAAGGTAGCAGCTACTCTTCCTGGGGTTTATTATGGATCCCCATTAGTTCCTGCCAAGGTAGCAGCTACTCTTCTTGGGGTTTATTATGGATCCCCATTAGTTCCTGCCAAGGTAGCAGCTACTCTTCCTGGGGTTTATTATGGATCCCCATTAGTTCCTGCCAAGGCAGCAGCTACTCTTCTTGGGGTTTATTATGGATCCCCATTAGTTCCTGT
Organism: Oncorhynchus mykiss; assembly: GCF_013265735.2. NCBI lineage: Eukaryota > Metazoa > Chordata > Actinopteri > Salmoniformes > Salmonidae > Oncorhynchus > Oncorhynchus mykiss. The sequence continues at coordinate 86,111,156 of NC_048571.1, forward strand.
CAAGGCAGCAGCTACTCTTCCTGGGGTTTATTATGGATCCCCATTTGTTCCTGCCAAGGCAGCAGCTACTCTTCCTGGGGTTTATTATGGATCCCCATTAGTTCCTGCCAAGGCAGCAGCTACTCTTCCTGGGGTTTATTATGGATCCCCATTAGTTCCTGCCAAGGCAGCAGCTACTCTTCCTGGGGTTTATTATGGATCCCCATTTGTTCCTGCCAAGGCAGCAGCTACTCTTCCTGGGGTTTATTATGGATCCCCATTTGTTCCTGCCAAGGCAGCAGCTACTCTTCCTGGGGTTTATTATGGATCCCCATTAGTTCCTGCCAAGGCAGCAGCTACTCTTCCTGGGGTTTATTATGGATCCCCATTTGTTCCTGCCAAGGCAGCAGCTACTCTTCCTGGGGTTTATTATGGATCCCCATTAGTTCCTGCCAAGGCAGCAGCTACTCTTCCTGGGGTTTATTATGGATCCCCATTAGTTCCTGCCAAGGCAGCAGCTACTCTTCCTGGGGTTTATTATGGATCCCCATTATTTCCAGCCGAGGCAGCAGCTACTCTTCCTGGGGTTTATTATGGATCCCCATTAGTTCCTGCCAAGGCAGCAGCTACTCTTCCTGGGGTTTATTATGGATCCCCATTAGTTCCTGCCAAGGCAGTAGCTACTCTTCCTGGGGTTTATTATGGATCCCCATTAGTTCCTGCCAAGACAGCAGCTACACTTCCTGGGGTTTATTATGGATCCCCATTAGTTCCTGCCAAGACAGCAGCTACACTTCCTGGGGTTTATTATGAATCCCCATTAGTTCCTGCCAAGGCAGCAGCTACTCTTCCTGGGGTTTATTATGGATCCCCATTAGTTCCTGCCAAGGCAGCAGCTACACTTCCTGGGGTTTATTATGGATCCCCATTAGTTCCTGCCAAGGCAGCAGCTACTCTTCCTGGGGTTTATTATGGATCCTCATTAGTTCCTGCCAAGGCAACAGCTACTCTTCCTGGGGTTTATTATGGATCCCCATTTGTTCCTGCCAAGGCAGCAGCTACACTTCCTGGGGTTTATTATGGATCCCCATTAGTTCCTGTCAAGGCAGTAGCTACTCTTCCTGGGGTTTATTATGGATCCCCATTAGTTCCTGCCAAGACAGTAGCTACTCTTCCTGGGGTTTATTATGGATCCCCATTTGTTCCTGCCAAGGCAGCAGCTACTCTTCCTGGGGTTTATTATGGATCCCCATTAGTTCCTGCCAAGGCAGCAGCTACTCTTCCTGGGGTTTATTATGGATCCCCAATAGTTCCTGCCAAGGCAGCAGCTACTCTTCCTGGGGTTTAATATGGATCCCCATTATTTCCTGCCAAGGCAGCAGCTACTCTTCCTGGGGTTTATTATGGATCCCCATTAGTTCCTGCCAAGACAACAGCTACTCTTCCTGGGGTTTATTATGGATCCCCATTAGTTCCTGCCAAGACAACAGCTACTCTTCCTGGGGTTTATTATGGATCCCCATTAGTTCCTGCCAAGGCAGCAGCTACAATTCCTGCGGTTTATTATGGATCCCCATTAGTTCCTGCCAAGGCAGCAGCTACTCTTCCTGGGGTTTATTATGGATCCCCATTATTTCCTGCCAAGGCAGCAGCTACACTTCCTGCGGTTTATTATGGATCCCCATTAGTTCCTGCCAAGGCAGCAGCTACTCTTCCTGGGGTTTATTATGGATCCCCATTTGTTCCTGCCAAGACAGCAGCTACTCTTCCTGGGGTTTATTATGGATCCCCATTTGTTCCTGCCAAGGCAGCAGCTACTCTTCCTGGGGTTTATTATGGATCCCCATTAGTTCCTGTCAAGGCAGCAGCTACTCTTCCTGGGGTTTATTATGGATCCCCATTAGTTCCTGCCGAGTCAGCAGCTACTCTTCCTGGGGTTTATTATGGATCCCCATTAGTTCCTGCCGATGCAGCAGCTACTCTTCCTGGGGTTTATTTTGATCTGTTTTTACTGCTGCTTCCTGTTTATTATCTGTGGATAGTCACTTTACCCCTACCTACACATAAATATTTCCTCGATTAACCTGCACATTGACTCGCTACCCCTTGTGTTATTTCTATTTTTTGTGTTGCTTTTTTTTTTTTTACTTTAGTTTTTATATTTTTTTTGTGAATATTTTTGTGCTTTTAAAAAACTCTTCGGTTAAGGGCTTGTAAGTTTCATGGTAAGATCTACACCTGTTGTATTAATGTGACAAATAAAATGTGATTTGAATAGTCATAGCTCTATGAAGTACTGTGTGCCTCCCATAGTCTGTTGTAGACTTGGTGGATTGCGAAGACACCTCTGCCCACCTCTTGTGGGGTAGTCATGGATGTCTGAGATGTATGCTAGTAGTTTAAACAGACAACTCAGTTCAACATGTCAATACCTCTTAAAAAACAAGTAGTGATGAAGTCAATTTCTCCACTACTTTGAGCCATGAAAGATTTACATAAATATTATTAATGTTAGTGTACATTTAAAGGGCCAGACATGCTGCCTTGTTCTGGGCCAATTGTAATTTTCCCAAGTCCCTCTTTGTGGCACCTGACCACACGACTGAACAGTAGTCCAGGTGTGACGAAACTAGGGCCTGTAGGACCTGCCTTGTTGATAGTGCTGTTAAGAAGGTAGAAACTAGAGCCTGTAGGACCTGCCTTGTTGATAGTGTTGTTAAGAAGGTAGAAACTAGGGCCTGTAGGACCTGCCTTGTTGATAGTGCTGTTAAGAAGGCATAGCAGCGCTTTTATTATGGACAGACTTCTCCCCATCTTAGCTACTGTTGTATCAACATGTTTTGTCACAGTCATTTCAGTCGCTGTAGTAGCTGACGTGTATGGTGTTGAGTCCTCCGCATACATATAAACACTGGCTTTACTAAGAGCTAGTTGCAGTTCATTATTAAATATTTAAAAATGCATGGGGGCCTAGACAGCTGCCCTGGGGAATTCCTGACTGTACCTGGATAATGTCGGAGAGGCTTCCATTAAAGAACAGCCTCTGTGTTTTGTTAGACAGGTAACTCTTTATCCACAGTATAGCAGGTGATGTAACACAGATGTTTTTGTAACAACACATTATGAACAAGAGCTGTACTGAAGTCTAACAAAACAGATTTTTATCAATTTCTCTCAGCCAATCATCAGTCATTTGTGTAAGTGCTGTCTGTACATGTTAAATGCCCATCCCTATAAAGATGTGATCAGTATATGTTGATGATTTCATTCCTGTGTTATTTGTAAATACCCTGTTAGGTCGAGTGATAACTTGAAGAGTTTGACTTTTTTGACTTTTTTTTTTATTGAGTGGGCAGCTTGATGAAAGCAAGTCAATATTTACAGTTGAAATCGGATGTTTACATACACTTAGGTTGGAGTCATTAAAACTCGTTTTTCAACCACTCCACAAATATCTTGTTAACAAACTATAGTTTTGGCAAGTTGGTTAGGACATCTACTTTGTGCATGACACAAGTCATTTTTTCCAACAATTGTTTACAGACAGATTATTTCCCCTATAATTCACTGTATTACAATTCCACTGGGTCAGAAGTTTACATACACTAAGTTGACTGTGCCTTTAAACAGCTTGGAAAATTTCCAGAAAATGATGTCATGGCTTTAGAAGCTTCTGATAGGCTAATTGACAAAATTTGAGTCAATTGGAGGTGTACCTGTGGATGTATTTCATGTCTTACCTTCAAACTCAGTGCCTCTTTGGTTGACATCATGGGAAAATCAAAAGAAATCAGACGAGACCTCAGAAAAAACTGTAGACCTCCACAAGTCTGGTTCAGCGTTGGGAGTAATTTCCAAACGCCTGCAGGTACCACGTTCATCTTTACGAACAATAGTACGCAAGTTTAAACACCATGGGACCACGCAGCCGTCATACCACTCAGGAAGAAGACGTGTTCTGTCTCCTAGAGATGAACGCACTTTGGTGCGAAAAGTGCAAATCAATCTCAGAACAACAGCAAAGGACCTTGTGAAGATGCTGGAGGAAACAGGTACAAAAGTATCTATATCCACAGTAAAACGAGTCCTATATCAACATAACCTGAAAAGCTGCTCAGCATGGAAGAAGCCACTGCTCCAAAACCACCATAAAAAAGCCAGACTACAGTTTGCAACTGCACATAGGGACAAAGATCGTACTTTTTGGAGAAATGTCCTATGGTCTGATGAAACAAAAAGAGAACTGTTTGGCCATAATGACCATCATTATGTTTGGAGGAAAAAAGGGGGAGGCTTGCAAGCCGAAGAACATCATCCCAACCGTGAACCATAGGGGTGGCAGCATCATGTTGTGGGGTGGCAGCATCATGTTGTGGGGGTGCTTTGCTGCAGGAGGGACTGATGCACTTCACAAAATAGATGGCTTCATGAGGTAGGAAAATTATGTGGATATATTGAAGCAACATCTCAAGACATCCGTCAGGAAGTTAAAGCTTGGTTGCAAATGGGTCTTCCAAATGGGCAATGACCCCAAGCATACTTCCAAAGTTGTGGCAAAATGGCTTAAGGACAACAAAGTCAAGGAATTGGAGTGGCCATCACATAGCCCTGACCTCAATCCTATAGAAATGTTGTGGGCAGAACTGAAAAAGCATGTGCTAGCAAGGAGGCCTACAAACCTGACCTGACTTACACCAGCTCTGTCAGGAGGAATGGGCCAAAATTCACCCAACTTATTGTGGGAAGCTTGTGGAAGGCTACCCGAAACGTTTGACCCAAGTTAAACAATTGAAAGGCAATGCTACCAAATACTAATTGAGTGCATGTAAACTTCTGACCCACTGATAATGTGATGAAATAAATAAAAGCTGAAATAAATAATTCTCTCAACTATTATTCTGACATTTCACATTCTAAAAATAGAGTGGTGATCATAACTGACCAAAGACAAGGAGTTTTTACTAGGATTAAATGTCAAAGATTGTAAAAAAAACTGAGTTTAAATGTACTTGGCTAAGGTGTATGTAAACTTCCGACTTCAACAGTAGGTCACCCAGAAAATATACCTCTCTGTTGATATCACACACATTATCAAGCATTTCACACACATTATTCAGATACTGACTTTTAAACTTGTGCAAAACTCAACTATAGCAGCTTCCCACAATAATGGGCTTTAGGTGAGTCATGTGAACCTGTAACCATATTATTTAAACAAACAGCATCTGACATAAGATCCTCTCCAAGTTTTCAAGGGATATGACTCTGAACATATATGGCAACATCTCCGCATCGCTTCCTCCTTACCTCTCTCCATCCCTCTCTCCACCCCCCCCCCCCTTGTTCCCTCTGTCTGTCTGTCTGTCCTCCTCTCTCCTCACACCTCCCACTCTCTCTCCCTCCCTCCATCCCTGCTCTCCTTTTCTATTTCTGGTTGATGGCTCCTCACATCTCACTGGAGAGGACATCTTATCCCAGCGTACATCATGCAGACTACGTCCTTCAGACGGTGTCCTATATCCCATTCTAGAACCCTATATCCCATTCTGGAACCCCATATCCCAGTCTAGAACACTATATCCCATTCTAGAACCCTAGAACCCTATATCCATTCTTGAACCATATATCCCATTAAAGAACCCTTTATACCAGTCTATAACCCTATATCCCATTCTAGAATCCTATATCTCAATTTAGAACTATATTTCCCAGCCTAGAACCCCGTATGCCATTCTAGAGCTCTATGTCCTAGTTTAAAACATGATATCCCAGACTAGAACCCCAGCTTAGCACTCTATATCCAATTCTAGAACCCTATATCCAATTCTAGAACCCTATATCCCATCCTAAAACCCTATATCCCATCCTAGAACCTTCTCATAGGAGGCTGCTGAGGGGAGGACGTCTCATAGCAATGGCTGGAAATGAGTAAATGGAATGTTATCAAACATGGAAACAATGCTCCAGCCATTACTAAGAACATGTCCTCCCTAATTAAGGTGCAGCCGGGCCTTCTGTGAACCCCCTATAGTATGACACACTGTATTGTACTGTACACACAGACACATGTGGACGCACACTTTTAACACACACACACACAAATAAATTAAATCTCATCAGAGTGATCCTCTGTGACAGTGGTCACCAACTGGTCGATCGCGAGGCATTCCTTAATAGATCCCCAAACATTTGTGTAGAAAAGCCAACGATAAAGGCTCGCTTTCCTTTTTATTATTTGTGTGGCTCTGTTGGAGGAGGGTGCACTTGATTCAGAAGCCCTGTTGGAGGAAGGTGCACTTGATTCAGAAGCCCTGTTGGAGGAAGGTGCACTTGATTCAGATGCCCTGTTGGAGGAAGGTGCACTTGATTCAGAAGCCCTGTTGGAGGAAGGTGCACTTGATTCAGAAGCCCTGTTGGAGGAAGGTGCACTTGATTCAGAAGCCCTGTTGGAGGATGGTGCACTTGATTCAGAAGCCCTGTTGGAGGAAGGTGCACTTGATTCAGAGGCTCTGTTGGAGGAAGGTGCACTTGATTCAGAGGCACTGTTGGAGGAAGGTGCACTTGATTCAGAGGCACTGTTGGAGGAAGGTGCACTTGATTCAGAAGCACTGTTGGAGGAAGGTGCACTTGATTCAGAAGCACTGCAGATACCAGGTAGGCAAAGTGTCCTGCAGACACCAGGTAGGCAAAGTGTCCTGCACACACCGGGTAGGCAAAGTGTCCTGCACACACTGGGTAGGCAAAGTGTCCTGCACACACTGGGTAGGCAAAGTGTCCTGCACACTCCGGGTAGGCAAAGTGTCCCATTTTTAACCATTTAATCTCTGATCAGCTAGAAGACCATGTCCCCTCTCTCTGGTCAGCTAGAAGACCGTGTCCCCTCTCTCTCGCTAGAAGGCCGTGTCCCCTCTCTCGCTAGAAGACTGTGTCCCCTCTCTCTCTAGCTAGAAGACCGTGTCCCCTCTCTCTCTAGCTAGAAGACCGTGTCCCCTCTCTCTGGTCAGCAAGAAGACCGTGTCCCCTCTCTCTCTAGCTAAAGACCGTGTCCCCTCTCTCTCTAGCTAGAAGACCGTGTCCCCTCTCTCTCTAGCTAGAAGACCGTGTCCCCCCTCTCTGATCAGCTAGAAGACCATGTCCCCTCTCTCTGGTCAGCTAGAAGACCGTGTCCCCTCTCTCTCGCTAGAAGGCCGTGTCCCCTCTCTCGCTAGAAGACTGTGTCCCCTCTCTCTCTAGCTAGAAGACCGTGTCCCCTCTCTCTCTAGCTAGAAGACCGTGTCCCCTCTCTCTGGTCAGCAAGAAGACCGTGTCCCCTCTCTCTCTAGCTAAAGACCGTGTCCCCTCTCTCTCTAGCTAGAAGACCGTGTCCCCTCTCTCTCTAGCTAGAAGACCGTGTCCCCCCTCTCTGATCAGCTAGAAGACCATGTCCCCTCTCTCTGGTCAGCTAGAAGACCGTGTCCCCTCTCTCTCGCTAGAAGGCCGTGTCCCCTCTCTCGCTAGAAGACTGTGTCCCCTCTCTCTCTAGCTAGAAGACCGTGTCCCCTCTCTCTCTAGCTAGAAGACCGTGTCCCCTCTCTCTGGTCAGCAAGAAGACCGTGTCCCCTCTCTCTCTAGCTAAAGACCGTGTCCCCTCTCTCTCTAGCTAGAAGACCGTGTCCCCTCTCTCTCTAGCTAGAAGACCGTGTCCCCCCTCTCTGGTCAGCTAGAAGACCGTGTCCCCTCTCTCTGGTCAGCAAGAAGACCGTGTCCCCTCTCTCTCTAGCTAGAAGACCGTGTCCCCTCTCTCTCTCTAGCTAGAAGACCGTGTCCCCTCTCTCTGGTCATCAAGAAGACCGTGTCCCCTCACTCTCTCTTGCTAGAAGACCGTGTCCCCTCTCTCTCTATCTAGTAGACCGTGTCCCCTCTCTCTCTATCTAGAAGACCGTGTCCCCTCTCTCTCTAGCTAGAAGACCGTGTCCCCTCTCTCTCTAGCTAGAAGACCGTGTCCCCTCTCTCTCTAGCTAGAAGACCGTGTCCCCTCTCTCTCTAGCTAGAAGACCGTGTCCCCTCTCTCTCTAGCTAGAAGACCGTGTCCCCTCTCTCTCTGGTCAGCAAGAAGACCGTGTCCCCTCTCTCTCTAGCTAGAAGACCATGTCCCCTCTCTATCTAGAAGACCGTCTTCCCTCTCTCTCTAGCTAGAAGACCGTGTCCCCTCTCTCTCTAGCTAGAAGACCGTGTCCCCTCTCTCTGGTCAGCAAGAAGACCGTGTCCCCTCTCTCTCTAGCTAGAAGACCGTGTCCCCTCTCTCTCTAGCTAGAAGACCATGTCCCCTCTCTCTGGTCAGCAAGAAGACCGTGTCTCCTCTCTCTCTAGCTAGAAGACCGTGTCCGCTCTCTCTGGTCAGCAAGAAGACCGTGTCCCCTCTTTCTCTAGCTAGAAGACCGTGTCCCCTCTCTCTAGCTAGAAGACCGTGTCCGCTCTCTCTGGTCAGCAAGAAGACCGTGTCCCCTCTTTCTCTAGCTAGTAGACCTTGTCCCCTCTCTCTAGCTAGAAGACCGTGTCCCCTCTCTCTAGCTAGAAGACCGTGTCCCCTCTCTCTCTAGCTAGAAGACCGTGTCCCCTCTCTCTCTATCTAGTAGACCTTGTCCCCTCTCTCTCTATCTAGTAGACCGTGTCCCCTCTCTCTCTATCTAGTAGACCGTGTACCCTCTCTCTCTAGCTAGAAGACCGTGTACCCTCTCTCTGGTCAGCTAGAAGACCGTGTCCCCTCTTTCTGGTCAGCTAGAACACCGTGTCCCCTCTCTCTGGTCAGCTAGAAGACCGTGTCCCCTCTCTCTGGTCAGCTAGAAGACCGTGTCCCCTCTCTCTGGTCAGCTAGAAGACCGTGTCCCCTCTCTCTGGTCAGCTAGAAGACCGTGTCCCCTCTCTCTGGTCAGCTAGAAGACCGTGTCCCCTCTCTCTGGTCAGCTAGAAGACTGTGTCCCCTCTCTCTCTAGTCAGGTAGAAGACCATGTCCCCTCTCTCTGGTCAGCTAGAAGACCATGTCCCCTCTCTCTGGTCAGGTAGAAGACCGTGTCCCCTCTCTCTGGTCAGCTAGAAGACCGTGTCCCCTCTCTCTAGCTAGAAAACCGTGTCCAGTCCTCTCTGGTCAGGTAGAAGACCGTGTCCCCTCTCTCTGGTCAGCTAGAAGACCGTGTCCCCTCTCTCTGGTCAGCTAGAAGACCGTGTCCCCTCTCTCTGGTCAGCTAGAAGACCGTGTCCCCTCTCTCTAGCTAGAAGACCGTGTCCCCTCTCTCTGGTCAGGTAGAAGACCGTGTCCCCTCTCTCTGGTCAGCTAGAAGACCGTGTCCCCTCTCTCTGGTCAGCTAGAAGACCGTGTCCCCTCTCTCTAGCTAGAAGACTGTGTCCAGTCCTCTCTCTGGTCAGCTAGAAGACCGTGTCCCCTCTCTCTGGTCAGCTAGAAGACCGTGTCCCCTCTCTCTGGTCAGGTAGAAGACCGTGTCACCTCTCTCTGGTCAGCTAGAAGACCGTGTCCCCTCTCTCTGGTCAGCTAGAAGACCGTGTCCCCTCTCTCTAGCTAGAAGACTGTGTCCAGCCCTCTCTCTGGTCAGCTAGAAGACCGTGTCCCCTCTCTCTGGTCAGCTAGAAGACCGTGTCCCCTCTCTCTAGCTAGAAGACCGTGTCCCCTCTCTCTGGACAGGTAGAAGACCGTGTCCCCTCTCTCTGGTCAGCTAGAAGACCGTGTCCCCTCTCTCTAGCTAGAAGACCGTGTCCCCTCTCTCTGGTCAGGTAGAAGACCGTGTCCCCTCTCTCTGGTCAGCTAGAAGACCGTGTCCCCTCTCTCTGGTCAGCTAGAAGACCGTGTCCCCTCTCTCTGGTCAGCTAGAAGACCGTGTCCCCTCTCTCTGGTCAGCTAGAAGACCGTGTCCCCTCTCTCTAGTCAGGTAGAAGACCGTGTCCCCTCTCTCTGGTCAGCTAGAAGACCATGTCCCCTCTCTCTAGTCAGGTAGAAGACCTTGTCCCCTCTCTCTAGTCAGGTAGAAGACCGTGTCCCCTCTCTCTGGTCAGCTAGAAGACCGTGTCCCCTCTCTCTGGTCAGCTAGAAGACCGTGTCCCCTCTCTCTGGTCAGCTAGAAGACCGTGTCCCCTCTCTCTAGCTAGAAGACCGTGTCCCCTCTCTCTGGTCAGCTAGAAGACCGTGTCCCCTCTCTCTAGTCAGGTAGAAGACCGTGTCCCCTCTCTCTAGTCAGGTAGAAGACCGTGTCCCCTCTCTCTGGTCAGCTAGAAGACCGTGTCCCCTCTCTCTGGTCAGCTAGAAGACCGTGTCCCCTCTCTCGCTAGCTAGAAGACCGTGTCCCCTCTCTCTCTAGCTAGAACACCGTGTCCCCTCTCTCTGGTCTGCTAGAAGACCGTGTCCCCTCTCTCTCTATCTAGTAGACCGTGTCCCCTCTCTCTCTAGCTAGAAAACCGTGTCCCCTCTCTCTCTAGCTAGAAAACCGTGTCCCCTCTCTCTGGTCAGCTAGAATACCGTGTCCCCTCTCTCTCTAGCTAGAAGACCGTGTCCCCTCTCTCTGGTCAGCTAGAAGACCGTGTCCCCTCTCTCTCTAGCTAGAAGACCGTGTCCCCTCTCTCTAGTCAGGTAGTAGACCGTGTCCCCTCTCTCTAGTCAGGTAGTAGACCGTGTCCCCTCTCTCTCTAGCTAGAAGACCGTGTCCCCTCTCTCTGGTCAGCTAGAAGACCGTGTCCCCTCTCTCTCTAGCTAGAAGACCGTGTCCCCTCTCTCTCTAGCTAGAAGACCGTGTCCCCTCTCTCTGGTCAGCTAGAAGACCGTGTCCCCTCTCTCTCTAGCTAGAAGACCGTGTCCCCTCTCTCTGGTCAGCCAGTAGACCGTGTCCCCTCTCTCTCTATCTAGTAGACCGTGTCCCCTCTCTCTCTAGCTAGAAGACCGTGTCCCCTCTCTCTGGTCAGCCAGTAGACCGTGTCCCCTCTCTCTCTATCTAGTAGACCGTGTCCCCACTCTCTAGTCAGGTAGAAGACCGTGTCCCCTCTCTCTCTAGCTAGAAGACCGTGTCCCCTCTCTCTGGTCAGCCAGTAGACCGTGTCCCCTCTCTCTCTATCTAGTAGACCGTGTCCCCACTCTCTAGTCAGGTAGTAGACCGTGTCCCCTCTCTCTGGTCAGGTAGTAGACCGTGTCCCCTCTCTCTGGTCAGCTAGAAGACCGTGTCCCCTCTCTCTCTGGTCAGCTAGAAGACCGTGTCCCCTCTCTCTCTGGTCAGCTAGAAGACCGTGTACCCTCTCTCTGGTCAGCTAGAAGACCGTGTCCCCTCTCTCTGGTCAGCTAGAAGACCGTGTCCCCTCTCTCTGGTCAGCTAGAAGACCGTGTCCCCTCTCTCTGGTCAGCTAGAAGACCGTGTCCCCTCTCTCTGGTCAGCTAGAAGACCGTGTCCCCTCTCTCTGGTCAGTCTCAGTGGAGCCAGTCGTAACAGTCAGGTAGTAGATCGTGTCCCCTCTCTCTCTAGCTAGAAGACCGTGTCCCCTCTCTCTGGTCAGGTAGAAGACCGTGTCCCCACTCTCTGGTCAGGTAGAAGACCGTGTCCCCTCTCTCTGGTCAGGTAGAAGACCGTGTCCCCTCTCTCTGGTCAGGTAGAAGACCGTGTCCCCTCTCTCTCTATCTAGTAGACCGTGTCCCCTCTCTCTGGTCAGGTAGAAGACCGTGTCCCCTCTCTCTGGTCAGGTAGAAGACCGTGTCCCCTCTCTCTCTATCTAGTAGACCGTGTCCCCTCTCTCTGGTCAGGTAGAAGACCGTGTCCCCTCTCTCTGGTCAGGTAGAAGACCGTGTCCCCTCTCTCTCTATCTAGTAGACCGTGTCCCCTCTCTCTGGTCAGGTAGAAGACCGTGTCCCCTCTCTCTGGTCAGGTAGAAGACCGTGTCCCCACTCTCTCAGTCGTAACAGTTGTTGTAACTGAAGCTTTTGTCCTTGTTTTTCTTCGTCTATTTACATTGTTCTGTTCTCAAGCTGGACGACACATCAGCTACTCGTCAGATTCTCGTATCTCACAGGCACGTTGACTTGGCTCAAGTTGCCCTCGTTGCCACGGTAACCTGAACACTTGTCTTATCTGTGATATTTTATCTTATCTGTGATTTAAAATACTCACGTCATAATTTTTTTATTAAAAAAAACAACAACTTTTGAGCAATATACCACGTTACTTCTTACTAGTAATGCCTGTGTTGCTTTAGAAACATTACACAGCTCGTCTGTTTTTGTTTGTCTGTGTAATCATGGCACAAAAAAATATTTTGGCTGGTAAAAAAAATCTGAGTGGCTGGTAGATTTTATTAATCTACCTGCCACGGTGGCTGGTGGACCAACAAGTTCGTTTCAGGCCCTGAACTGATCTATTTTGTTATCGAAGCTCGAGTTTTGATATATAATATGTTCTGAGAAGAATAACATTGTCGGACCAGGAATATAGCCAATATGATGTGATAATGTATGAGACCAGGCATATAGACAATATGATGTGATAATGTATGAGACCAGGCATATAGCCAATATGCTGTGATAATGTATTAGACCAGGCATATAGACAATATGATGTGATAATGTATTAGATCAGTCATATAGCCAATATGCTGTGATAATGTATGAGACCAGGCATATAGACAATATGCTGTGATAATGTATGAGACCAGGAATATAGCCAATATGCTGTGATAATGTATGAGACCAGGCATATAGACAATATGCTGTGATAATGTATTAGATCAGGCATATAGACAATATGCTGTGATAATGTATGAGACCAGGAATATAGCCAATATGCTGTGATAATGTATTAGACCAGGCATATAGACAATATGCTGTGATAATGTATTAGATCAGGCATATAGACAATATGCTGTGATAATGTATTAGACCAGGCATATAGACAATATGATGTGATAATGTATGAGACCAGGCATATAGACAATATGATGTGATAATGTATGAGACCAGGCATATAGACAATATGATGTGATAATGTATGAGACCAGGCATATAGACGATATGCTGTGATAATGTATGAGACCAGGCATATAGACAACATGTTGTGATAATGTATTAGACCAGGCATATAGCCAATATGTTGTGATAATGTATTAGACCTGGCATATAGCCAATATGCTGTGATAATGTATTAGACCAGGAATATAGCTAATATGCTGAGATAATGTATTAGACCAGGCATATAGACAATATGTTGTGATAATGCATTAGACCAGGAATATAGCCAATATGTTGTGATAATGTATTAGACCAGGCATATAGACAATATGCTGTGATAATGTATTAGACCAGGAATATAGCCAATATGTTGTGATAATGTATTAGACCAGGCATATAGACAATATGCTGTGATAATGTATTAGA
>NC_048571.1:86129527-86147027 GCF_013265735.2 Oncorhynchus mykiss
CTGTATTATCCAGAAAGCCATATACAGTGGGGCAAAAAAGTATTTAGTCAGCCACCAATTGTGCAAGTTCTCCCACTTAAAAAGATGAGAGAGGCCTCTAATTTTCATCAAAGGTACACTTCAACTATGACAGACAAAATGAGAAGAAAAAAATCCTGAAAATCACATTGTAGGATTTTTTTATGAATTTATTTACAAATGATGGTGGAAAATATCTATAATAAGACAAATATGCTACTTTGGTGCCAGAGCCGGTTCCAGAATGTTCCGTAAGTACGCAAATATTTGGGGACCACTTTTTTGGCTCGTGTGCACTACTTTCAGAACTACTGACTAGAAGGTATGTTAAAGTACCGGAGAATCTCTTTAACATACCAACCACATGTACCGGAGAATCTCTTTAATATATCAACCACATGTACCGGAGAATCTCTTTAACATATCAACCACATGTGCCGGAGAATCTCTTTAACATACCAACCACATGTACCAGAGAATCTCTTTAACATACCAACCACATGTACCGGAGAATCTCTTTAACATATCAACCACATGTAATACACAACTGTGCAGTTGATTCTGTGGCACGCAGATGCTATACAACATCTGCACTTTAGTCACGCAGAAATGCCACTTTTAACTTTAAGCATATAGCCTCTCTACTGTATATAGCCTCTCTACTGTATATAGCCTCTCTACTGTATATAGCCTCGCTACTGTATATAGCCCCTCTACTGTATATAGCCCCTCTACTGTATATAGCCTCTCTACTGTATATAGCCTCTCTACTGTACATAGCCCCTCTACTGTATATAGCCCCTCTACTGTATATAGCCTCTCTACTGTATGTAGCCTCGCTACTGTATATAGCCTCGCTACTGTATATAGCCCCTCTATTGTATATAGCCTCTCTACTGTATATAGCCTCTCTACTGTATATAGCCTCTCTACTGTATATAGCCCCTCTACTGTATATAGCCTCTCTACTGTATATAGCCTCTCTACTGTATATAGCCTCTACTGTATATAGCCTCTCTACTGTATGTAGCCTCTACTGTATGTAGCCTCTACTGTATGTAGCCTCTACTGTATATAGCCTCTCTACTGTATATAGCTTCTCTACTGTATATAGCTTCTCTACTGTATATAGCCTCTCTACTGTATATAGCCTCACTACTGTGTATAGCCTCTCTACTGTTATAGCCTCTCTACTGTATATAGCCTCCCTAATGTATAAAGCCTCTCTACTGTATATAGCCTCTACTGTATATAGCCTCTCTACTGTATATAGCCTCTCTACTGTATATAGCCTCTCTACTGTATATAGCCTCTCTACTGTATATAGCCTCTCTACTGTATATAGCCTCTCTACTGTATATAGCCTCTCTACCGTATATAGCCTCTCTACTGTATATAGCCTCTCTACTGTATATAGCCTCTCTACTGTATATAGCCTCTCTACTGTATATAGCCTCTACTGTTTATAGCCTCTACTGTATGTAGCCTCTACTGTATGTAGCCTCTCTACTGCATATAGCTTCTCTACTGTATATAGCCTCTCTACTGTATATAGCCTCTCTACTGTATGTAGCCTCTACTGTATATAGCTTCTCTACTGCATATAGGATCTCTACTGTATATAGCCTCTCTACTGTATATAGCTTCTCTACTGTATATAGCTTCTCTACTGTATATAGCCTCTCTACTGTATGTAGCCTCTACTGTATGTACCCTCTCTACTGTATGTAGCCTCTCTACTGTATGTAGCCTTTCTACTGTATATAGCCTCGCTACTGTATATAGCCTCGCTACTGTATATAGCCTCGCTACTGTATGTAGCCTCTACTGTATATAGCCTCTCTACTGTATATAGCCTCTCTACTGTATATAGCCTCTCTACTGTATATAGCCCCTCTACTGTATATAGCCTGTCTTTTTACTGTTGTTTTATTTCTTTACTTACCTATTGTTCACCTAATACCTTTTTTGCACTATTGGTTAGAGCCTGTAAGTCAGCATTTCACTGTAAGGTCGACAACACTTGTTGTATTCGGCGCACGTGACAAATCAACTTTGATTTGATTTGATAAACTGCATTAATTGTAGCTGGAGATTTTAACAAAGCAAATTTGAGAACAAGGCTCCCTAAATTCTATCAGCATATCGAATGCACGACCCGGGCTGGCAGCATTCTGGATCATTGCTACTTTAACTAACAAATCAACTTTGATTTGATTTGATTTGTTGGGCCTACAGCATTAAGGTCAGTCACCCGTTTAACCTGAATACCATTCCCAGCCCACCACCTCCCCACCCCTTCAGTAGCAAAGCACATTTCACACACTTCGCCTTTATTTTGGTACACAGCAAGTGAAATGAGAAGCATATACTACATCACTTCCTGTGATCTCACATTTATTTGGTATACTCTGTTGTAATTTCCTGTTCCTGTGACTAAGGCGCGTCTATCGAGGCCGTTTTAGCTTCTTCTAGTCTAAAGTCGAAGGCTGTGTGTTTCCCAAATGGCACCCTATTCCCTATATAATCAAATCAAATGTATTTATATAGCCCTTCGTACATCAGATGATATCTCAAAGTGCTGTATAGAAACCCAGCCTAAAACCCCAAACAGCAAGCAATGCAGGTGTAGAAGCACGGTGGCTAGGAAAAACTCCCTAGAAAGGCCAAAACCTAGGACGAAACCTAAAGAGGAACCAGGCTATGTGGGGTGGCCAGTCCTCTTCTGGCTCTGCCGGGTGGAGATTATAACAGAACATGGCCAAGATGTTCAAATGTTCATAAATGACCAGCATGGTCAAATAATAATAATAATCACAGGCAGAACAGTTGAAACTGGAGCAGCAGCACAGCCAGGTGGACTGGGGACAGCAAGGAGTCATCATGCCAGGTCGTCCTGAGGCATGGTCCTAGGGCTCAGGTCCTCTGAGAGAGAAAGAGAGAATTAGAGAGGGCATACTTAAATTCACACAGGACACCGGATAGGACAGGAGAAGTACTCCAGATATAACAAACTGACCCTAGCCCCCCGACACAAACTACTGCAGCATAAATACTGGAGGCTGAGACAGGAGGGGTCAGGAGACACTGTGGCCCCATCTGATGATACCCCCGGACAGGGCCAATATATATAGTGCACTATTTTAGACCAGGGCCCTATTCCCTATATAGTGCACTACTTTAGACCAGAGCCCTATTCCCTATATAGTGCACTACTTTAGACCAGAGCCCTATTCCCTATATAGTGCACTACTTTAGACCAGAGCCCTATTCCCTATATAGTGCACTACTTTAGACCAGAGCCCTATTCCCTATATAGTGCACTACTTTAGACCAGAGCCCTATTCCCTATATAGTGCACTACTTCAGACCAGGGCCCTATTCCCTATATAGTGCACTACTTTAGACCAGGACCCAATTCCCTATATAGTGCACTACTTTAGACCAGAGCCCTATTCCCTATATATAGTGCATTACTTTAGACCAGGGCCCTATTCCCTATATAGTGCACTACTTTAGACCAGAGCCCTATTCCCTATATAGTGCACTACTTCAGACCAGGGCCCTATTCCCTATATAGTTCACTACTTTAGACCAGAGCCCTATTCCCTATATAGTGCACTACTTTAGACCAGGACCCTATTCCCTATATAGTGCACTACTTTAGACCAGGACCCTATTCCCTATATACTGCACTACTTTAGACCAGAGCCCTATTCCCTATATATAGTGCATTACTTTAGACCAGAGCCCTATTCCCTATATACTGCACTACTTTAGACCAGGGTCCTATTCCCTATATAGTGAACTTATTTTGGTCTAAAGTAGTGCACTATATAGGGAATAGGGTGCCGTTTGGGATGAACCCTTAAGCACACAGGCCTACAGCATAATAATCATAATATCTAAATGGTTAGAGTCCTGGTTCAGAGCAGAATGATGTATCTCGTCTTGATGTGTATCTCCAAAGCCTTGGGGCAAGGTGTAATTTTCATATTTTCTGGGGGAGGAGAATCAAGAAGCGTTTCCTCACTTATTTATAATGCATGGTTTTCTAAAATGCATTTAATTAAATCTTCTATTTTATAAGCATCATTTGGTCCACTCAACTCGGTAATATTCAGGCTGATGCTTTGGAAAACACACCAGGTAAAAGACTGGGGAGAAAGCTTTAAATGTTTTATGAACAATTGATTTATTTTTCACTGTATGACATTTACAAATTACAAGATACAAGTACTAATACGAACAAAATAATGGAAACTCGGTTTGAATGTTGAGTGTATCACTGTAAGGGTTTTAAAATAGCACCACAAGCCCTATGACGTTATATACTGTATTATGTAAAAAAAATAATAATAATAATTCTGGAGTTTTGAGTCATTTTCACCTTTTGACATATTGATTTCAGGAGAAAGAAACGTGGTGTTTAGGGATTGACGTGGGCAGTCTTTATGCTCTATGCAAAATAACTAACATAACCATTTAATAAACAAGGTTTTTATTTGGGGATTGGTTGAGGCAGAGTTGCCATGGTTGAAATATAATGCAGAAAAGCCAATGCATATGGCTAAAACTGGTAACAATTTGCATTGTAACTCAAGTTAAAGTCCCCCTGACCAAATATCTATACGCTTTCTCTGCCCAGCCAGTAGCCTAGCCGACTGCTAGCTTGAGGACATTAACTATACGGATATTACCTTTCCTGACTTTCGTGAGTCTCTCTGGTAATTAGCATTTTACCAACAACACACACACGCACGCACGCACGCTCGCACACACACACACCATTGAGGGTTAGGTTTAAACTGTCTCTCTCCGCTCCTCTCACCCCGGTTCTTCTGAAAAGCTTTATGTTGATGGCTTACACAAAGACATCTTAGCTAACACTCTGCATTACAACACTGTTGTCCGCTGTCCGACAGGTATTTTCCCCAATATTTTTCAAGGAAATTGAGTATCAATGGGTAAGAAAGAAACAAGTCATTAATCATGTAAAGCCTCAATGGGCTCCTGTAATCACAAGGTAGATTTTTTATTTATTTTTATGACCTGGTTCCACATAGTTGGTGAAAGATCGGTGGTTAGCAGTCTTCCTATTCGATCTGTCGTCTTCTCTCGACAGCTACATGGGGCTAGAGAGGTACTGGTCGGGCAGGCTGGTTCATAGCGGGCTTGTCTGACTGAGGTTGTGACCTTGGGCTAGGTTAGATAGGGTTTGGTGTTCCTCTTGTTCAGCCTGTCAACCTTCTTAAGTAGCTTACGTTGGGCTACTGCGGGATGACTCGGTTCTACTGTGTGATGACCTGGTTCTACTGCGTGATGACCTGGTTCTACTGCGTGATGACCCGGTTCTACTGTGGGATCACCTGGTTCTACTGCGTGATGACCTGGTTCTACTGCGTGATGACCCGGTTCTACTGTGGGATGACCTGGTTCTACTGCGGGATGACCTGGTTCTACTGCGTGATGGCCCGGTTCTACTGTGTGATGACCCGGTTCTACTGCGGGATCACCTCGTTCTACTGTTTGATGACCCAGTTCTACTGCATAATGACCTGGTTCTACTGCGTGATGACCCGGTTCTACTGCGGGATGATCTGGTTCTACTGCATGATGACCTGGTTCTACTGCTTGATGACCCGGTTCTACTGCGTGATGACCCGGTTCTACTGCGTGATGACCCGGTTCTACTGTGGGATCACCTGGTTCTACTGCGTGATGACCTGGTTCTACTGCGTGATGACCCGGTTCTACTGTGGGATGACCTGGTTCTACTGCGGGATGACCTGGTTCTACTGCGTGATGGCCCGGTTCTACTGTGTGATGACCTGGTTCTACTGCGTGATGACCCGGTTCTACTGTGTGATGACCCGGTTCTACTGCGTGATGACCCGGTTCTACTGCGTGATGACCTGGTTCTACTGCGTGATGACCCGGTTCTACTGCGTGATGACCTGGTTCTACTGCGTGATGACCCGGTTCTACTGCGTGATGACCCGGTTCTACTGCGTGATGACCTGGTTCTACTGTGGGATGACCTAGTTCTACTGCGTGATGACCCGGTTCTACTGCGTGATGACCCGGTTCTACTGCGTGATGACCCGGTTCTACTGCGGGATGACCTGGTTCTACTGCGTGATGACCTGGTTCTACTGCGTGATGACCTGGTTGTACTGCGGGATGACCTAGTTCTACTGCGGGATGACCCGGTTCTACTGCATGATGACCCAGTTCTACTGCGTGATGACCCGGTTCTACTGCGGGATGACCTGGTTCTACTGTGGGATGTCCTGGTTCTACTGCGTGATGACCTGGTTCTACTGCGGTATGACCCGGTTCTACTGCTTGATGACTCGGTTCTACTGTGTAAAGACCCGGTTCTACTGCGTGATGACCTGGTTCTACTGCTTGATGACCTGGTTTTCACATTATGTGGAGGTACAGGCTGGAGGTCCAGAGATCCTCAGTCCAGAGCTGGTCTCTAAGTCTGGTTCTGTTTTCACTGGTATTTACCTGATATGCACTAGACCATCCTGTGATAACTACAGGTACATACTTAAAAGAAGCAGTCAGACACAGGGCTGGCTTCGGTGGTTGTCCTGGTTCCCCCTGCGACTGGAAGTTGTGACAGGTTAGCTTCTAATCTAGGGTTTAGTTTCCCTATCGATATTCATCCTGCAGTCTTCTCTAGCAGTTTACAGAAGACTACTGATGACCTGGCTCCACATGACTGAGTTGGTTGAAAGACAAGGTCAGATGGGGTTTTCCTGGAGGTCAGTGGAGCTTTAAATATTAAACCTCTCATCACCTTTAGTAAACAGAGCTGCTGTCCTGGAGGCAGCCAGTTGTCTTCTCTCTCTGACCGACCTGGTTCCCCATGGTTGGAGCTGGTGACAGGTTAGATAAGGTTTAGACCCCTTCCCAAATGCCACGCATATAGAGAGTAGGATGCGATTTGGGACACAGTTTTAGTTTTCCGAGGAGCTCAGTCCCACAGCCCGGTCCAGCTCCACAGCCCGGCCCAGCTCCACAGCCCGGCACCGCTCAGTCCCACAAGGTCCCCAGCACAGCTCAGTCCCACAGCCCGGTCCAGCTCCACAGCCCGGTCCAGCTCAGTCCCCCAGCTCGGTCCAGCTCAGTCCCCCAGCCCGGTCCAGTCCCCCAGCCCGGTCCTGTCCCACAGCCCGGTACAGCTCAGTCCCACAGCCCGGTCCAGCTCAGTCCCCCAGCCCGGTCCAGCTCAGTCCCCCAGCCCGGTCCAGCTCAGTCCCACAGCCCGGTCCAGTCCCCCAGCCCGGTCCAGCTCAGTCCCCCGGCAGTCCAGGCGGTCATGATAAAACACACACGAAGTGTCCCAAATGGCACCCTATACTTTATATAGTGCACTACATTTGACCAGGACTCTATGGCCCAAAGTAGTGCACTATACTGTATAGGGAATAGGGCTCTGGTCTAAAGTAGTGCACTATACTGTATAGGGAATAGGGCTCTGGTCTACAGTAGTGCACTATACTGTATAGGGAATAGGGCTCTGGTCTAAAGTAGTGCACTACATAGGGAATAGGGCCCTGGTCTAAAGTAGTGCACTATACTGTATAGGAAATAGGGCTCTGGTCTAAAGTAGTGCACTATACTGTATAGGGAATTGGGTACACAATCATAATCTCCCTCTTAACAGATGTCTCATTAGTAAGCTGTCTACATCAAGGGCACGGTGTGTGTGTGTGTGTGTGTGTGTGTGTGTGTGTGTGTGTGTGTGTGTGTGTGTGTGTGTGTGTGTGTGTGTGTGTGTGTGTGTGTGTGTGTGTGTGTGTGTGTGTGTGTGTGTGTGCGTGTGTGTGTGTGTGTGCGCGCGCGCGCGCTCCACAGCCGTACAGCTCCAGGAACCAGATGTAATGAATCATTAAGAAAGGCAGCAATTCTTATTTGTCCTAAATATTTACATTCATATATATACACAACACTCTATACTGTTTATACAGTGGAAGTCGGATGTTTACGTACACCTTAGCCAAATACATTTAAACTCAGTTTTTCACAATTACTGACATTTAAATCTAGTAAAAATTCCCTGTCTTAGGTCAGTTAGGATCACCACTTTATTTTAAGAATGTGAAATGTCAGAATAATAGTAGAGAGAATGATTTATTTCAGCTTTAATTTCTTTCATCACATTCATCCACATTTCTCAGTTCTTCCCACAAATGTTCTATGGGATTGAGGTCAGGGTTTGTGATGGCCACTCCAATACCTTGACTTTTTTGTCCTGAAGCCATTTTGCCACAACTTTGGAAGTATGCTTGAGGTCATTGTCCATTTGGAAGACCCATTTGCGACCAAGCTTTAACTTCCTGACTGATGTCTTGAGATGTTGCTTCAATATTTCCACATAATGTTCCTACCTCATGATGCCATCTATTTTGTGAAGTGCACCAGTCCCTCCTGCAGAAAAGCACCCCCACAGCATGATGCTGCCACCCCCGTGCTTCACGATTGGGATGGTGTTCTTCAGCTTGCAAGCCTCCCCCTTTTTCCTCCAAACATAATGATGGTCATTATGGCCAAACAGTTCTATTTTTGTTTCATCAGACCAGAGGACATTTCTCCAAAAAGTACGATCTTTGTCCCCATGTGCATTTGCAAACCGTAGTCTGGCTTTTTTATGGCGGTTTTGGAGCAGTGGCTTCTTCCTTGCTGAGCGGCCTTTCATGTTATATAAAAAATATATATATTTCACCTTTATTTAACCAGGTAAGCTAGTTGAGAACAAGTTCTCATTTGCAACTGTGACCTGGCTAAGATAAAGCATAGCAGTTCGACACATACAACAATGGAATGAACAAAACATACAGTCAATAATACAGTAGAACAAAAGAAAACAAAGTCTAGATACAGTGAGTGCAAATGAGGTAAGATAAGGGAGTTAAGGCAATAAATAGGCCATGGTGGTGAAGTAATTACAATATGGCAATTAGACACTGGAATGGTAGATGTGCGAAAGATGAATGTGCAAGTAGAGATACTGGGGTGCAAAGGAGCAAGATAAATAAATTCTGTATGGGGATGAGGTAGTTGGATGGGCTATTTACAGATGGGCTATGTAGAGTTGCAGTGATCTATGAGAAGCTGGTGATTAAAGTTAGTGAGGGAGATATGAGTCTCCAACTTCAGTGATTTTAGCAATTCGTTCCAGTCATTGGCAGCAGACAACTGGAAGGAAAGGTGGCCAAAGGAAGTGTTGGGAGTGCGTGCTACGGGTAGGTGCTGCTGTGGTGACCAGTGAGCTGAGATAAGGCCGGGCTTTACCTAGCATAGACTTATAGATGACCTGGAGCCAGTGGGTTTGGTGACGAGTATGAAGCAAGGGCCAGCCAACGAGAGCATACAGGTCGCAGTGGTGGGTAGTATATGGGGATTTGGTGACAAAACGGATGGCACTGTGATAGACTGCATCCAATTTGCTGAGGAGTGTTGGAGGCTATTTTGTAAATGACATCGCCGAAGTCAAGGATCAGTAGGATAACCAGTTTTACGAGGGAAAAGTATCTCTCTGTATTTTACTCCGTTCATCTTTGCCTCGATCCAGACTAGTCTCCCAGTCCCTGCCGCTGAAAAACATCCTGAATGCTTACTTCACCGTAGGCCAAAGAGTTCAATCGTGGTTTCGGTCTGGCCACTCTACCATAAAGACCTGATTGGTGGAGTGCTGCAGAGATGGTTATCCTTCTGGAAGGTTCTCCCATCTCCACAGACGAACTCTGAAGCTCTGTCAGAGTGACCATCGGGTTCTTGGTCACCTCCCTGACCAAGGCCCTTCTCCCCTGATTGCTCAGTTTGGCCGGGCGGACAGCTTGAGGAAGAGTCTTGGTGGTTCCAAACTTCTTCCATTTATGATGGAGGTCACTGTGTTCTCGGGGACCTTCAATGCTGCAGAAATGTGTTGGTACCCTTCCCCGGATCTGTGCCTCAACACAATCCTGTCTCGGAGCTCTACAGACAATTCCTTCGACCTCATGGCTTGGTTTTTGCTCTGACATGCACTGTCAACTGCGGGACCTTGTATACTGTAGACAGATGTGTGCACTTTCCAAATCAAGTCCAATCAATTGAATTTACCACAGGTGGACTCCAATCAAGTTGTAGAAACATCTCAAGGAGGATCAATGGAAACGGGATGCACCTGAGCTCAATTTCGAGTCTCATAGCGAAGGGTCTGATTACTTATGTAAATATATAGTGTGCAGTGTTTGTTCCTGGACTATTACCTCTGTCTTCAGTGCTGTCTGTACTGGTGGGAAGTATATTTACATTACAAATATATGCGGAAGATGTATGTATTGACTGTGTGGATATGTGGTATTGTATCTGTACCATATGATGCTGCAATTCTTCTCTTCTTTGACCTTTTTGCATGGTGATATATGGACCATATGTGGTGGTGTTGGGACAGGTACATACAGATATATGGGCCATATGTGGTGGTGTTAGGACAGGTACATTCAGATATATGGACCATATGTGGTGGTGTTGGGACAGGTACATTCAGATATATGGGCCATATATGGTGGTGTTAGGACAGGTACATTCAGATATATGGGCCATATGTGGTGGTGTTAGGACAGGTACATTCAGATATATGGACCATATGTGGTGGTGTTAGGACAGGTACATACAGATATATGGACCATATGTGGTGGTGTTAGGACAGGTACATACAGATATATGGTGGTGTTAGGACAGGTACATTCAGATATATGGACCATATGTGGTGGTGTTAGGACAGGTACATACAGATATATGGACCATATGTGGTGGTGTTAGGACAGGTACATACAGATATATGGACCATACAGTATGTGGTGGTGTTAGGACAGGTACATTCAGATATATGGACCATATGTGGTGGTGTTAGGACAGGTACATACAGATATATGGACCATATGTGGTGGTGTTGGGACAGGTACATTCAGATATATGGACCATATGTGGTGGTGTTAGGACAGGTACATTCAGATATATGGGCCATATGTGGTGGTGTTAGGACAGGTACATACAGATATATGGACCATATGTGGTGGTGTTAGGACAGGTACATTCAGATATATGGTGGTGTTAGGACAGGTACATTCAGATATATGGTGGTGTTAGGACAGGTACATTCAGATATATGGACCATACAGTATGTGGTGGTGTTGGGACAGGTACATTCAGATATATGGACCATATGTGGTGGTGTTGGGACAGGTACATTCAGATATATGGACCATATGTGGTGGTGTTGGGACAGGTACATACAGATATATGGACCATATGTGGTGGTGTTAGGACAGGTACATTCAGATATATGGACCATACAGTATGTGGTGGTGTTAGGACAGGTACATACAGATATATGGACCATATGTGGTGGTGTTAGGACAGGTACATTCAGATATATGGACCATATGTGGTGGTGTTAGGACATGTACATTCAGATATATGGACCATATGTGGTGGTGTTGGGACAGGTACATTCAGATATATGGACCATATGTGGTGGTGTTGGGACAGGTACATTCAGATATATGGACCATATGTGGTGGTGTTAGGACAGGTACATTCAGATATATGGACCATATGTGGTGGTGTTGGGACAGGTACATTCAGATATATGGACAAAATGTGGTGGTGTTAGGACAGGTACATTCAGATATATGGACCATATGTGGTGGTGTTGGGACAGGTACATACAGATATATGGACCATATGTGGTGGTGTTGGGACAGGTACATTCAGATATATGGAACATATGTGGTGGTGTTGGGACAGGTACATTCAGATATATGGACCATATGTGGTGGTGTTAGGACAGGTACATTCAGATATATGGACCATATGTGGTGGTGTTGGGACAGGTACATACAGATATATGGACCATATGTGGTGGTGTTGGGACAGGTACATACAGATATATGGACCATATGTGGTGGTGTTAGGACAGGTACATTCAGATATATGGGCCATATGTGGTGGTGTTGGGACAGGTACATTCAGATATATGGACCATACAGTATGTGGTGGTGTTGGGACAGGTACATTCAGATATATGGACCATATGTGGTGGTGTTAGGACAGGTACATTCAGATATATGGACCATATGTGGTGGTGTTAGGACAGGTACATTCAGATATATGGACCATACAGTATGTGGTGGTGTTAGGACAGGTACATACAGATATATGGACCATATGTGGTGGTGTTAGGACAGGTACATACAGATATATGGACCATATGTGGTGGTGTTAGGACAGGTACATTCAGATATATGGACCATATGTGGTGGTGTTGGGACAGGTACATTCAGATATATGGACCATATGTGGTGGTGTTAGGACAGGTACATACAGATATATGGACCATATGTGGTGGTGTTAGGACAGGTACATTCAGATATATGGACCATACAGTATGTGGTTGTGTTAGGACAGGTACATACAGATATATGGACCATATGTGGTGGTGTTAGGACAGGTACATACAGATATATGGACCATACAGTATGTGGTTGTGTTAGGACAGGTACATACAGATATATGGACCATATGTGGTGGTGTTAGGACAGGTACATACAGATATATGGACCATACAGTATGTGGTGGTGTTAGGACAGGTACATTCAGATATATGGACCATACAGTATGTGGTGGTGTTAGGACAGGTACATACAGATATATGGACCATATGTGGTGGTGTTAGGACAGGTACATTCAGATATATGGACCATACAGTATGTGGTGGTGTTAGGACAGGTACATACAGATATATGGACCATATGTGGTGGTGTTAGGACAGGTACATTCAGATATATGGACCATATGTGGTGGTGTTAGGACAGGTACATTCAGATATATGGACCATATGTGGTGGTGTTGGGACAGGTACATTCAGATATATGGACCATATGTGGTGGTGTTGGGACAGGTACATTCAGATATATGGACCATATGTGGTGGTGTTAGGACAGGTACATTCAGATATATGGACCATATGTGGTGGTGTTGGGACAGGTACATTCAGATATATGGACCATATGTGGTGGTGTTAGGACAGGTACATTCAGATATATGGACCATATGTGGTGGTGTTGGGACAGGTACATACAGATATATGGACCATATGTGGTGGTGTTGGGACAGGTACATTCAGATATATGGGCCATATGTGGTGGTGTTGGGACAGGTACATTCAGATATATGGACCATATGTGGTGGTGTTAGGACAGGTACATTCAGATATATGGACCATATGTGGTGGTGTTGGGACAGGTACATTCAGATATATGGACCATATGTGGTGGTGTTAGGACAGGTACATTCAGATATATGGACCATATGTGGTGGTGTTGGGACAGGTACATACAGATATATGGACCATATGTGGTGGTGTTGGGACAGGTACATACAGATATATGGACCATATGTGGTGGTGTTAGGACAGGTACATTCAGATATATGGGCCATATGTGGTGGTGTTGGGACAGGTACATTCAGATATATGGACCATACAGTATGTGGTGGTGTTGGGACAGGTACATTCAGATATATGGACCATATGTGGTGGTGTTAGGACAGGTACATTCAGATATATGGACCATATGTGGTGGTGTTAGGACAGGTACATTCAGATATATGGACCATACAGTATGTGGTGGTGTTAGGACAGGTACATACAGATATATGGACCATATGTGGTGGTGTTAGGACAGGTACATACAGATATATGGACCATATGTGGTGGTGTTAGGACAGGTACATTCAGATATATGGACCATATGTGGTGGTGTTGGGACAGGTACATTCAGATATATGGACCATATGTGGTGGTGTTAGGACAGGTACATACAGATATATGGACCATATGTGGTGGTGTTAGGACAGGTACATTCAGATATATGGACCATATGTGGTGGTGTTAGGACAGGTACATTCAGATATATGGTGGTGTTAGGACAGGTACATTCAGATATATGGACCATATGTGGTGGTGTTAGGACAGGTACATACAGATATATGGACCATACAGTATGTGGTTGTGTTAGGACAGGTACATACAGATATATGGACCATATGTGGTGGTGTTAGGACAGGTACATACAGATATATGGACCATATGTGGTGGTGTTAGGACAGGTACATTCAGATATATGGACCATATGTGGTGGTGTTAGGACAGGTACATACAGATATATGGACCATATGTGGTGGTGTTAGGACAGGTACATACAGATATATGGACCATATGTGGTGGTGTTAGGACAGGTACATTCAGATATATGGACCATATGTGGTGGTGTTGGGACAGGTACATTCAGATATATGGACCATATGTGGTGGTGTTAGGACAGGTACATACAGATATATGGACCATATGTGGTGGTGTTAGGACAGGTACATTCAGATATATGGACCATATGTGGTGGTGTTAGGACAGGTACATTCAGATATATGGTGGTGTTAGGACAGGTACATTCAGATATATGGACCATATGTGGTGGTGTTAGGACAGGTACATTCAGATATATGGACCATATGTGGTGGTGTTGGGACAGGTACATTCAGATATATGGACCATATGTGGTGGTGTTAGGACAGGTACATACAGATATATGGACCATATGTGGTGGTGTTAGGACAGGTACATTCAGATATATGGACCATACAGTATGTGGTTGTGTTAGGACAGGTACATACAGATATATGGACCATATGTGGTGGTGTTAGGACAGGTACATACAGATATATGGACCATATGTGGTGGTGTTGGGACAGGTACATTCAGATATATGGACCATATGTGGTGGTGTTAGGACAGGTACATACAGATATATGGACCATATGTGGTGGTGTTAGGACAGGTACATACAGATATATGGTGGTGTTAGGACAGGTACATTCAGATATATGGACCATATGTGGTGGTGTTGGGACAGGTACATTCAGATATATGGACCATATGTGGTGGTGTTGGGACAGGTACATACAGATATATGGACCATATGTGGTGGTGTTAGGACAGGTACATTCAGATATATGGACCATACAGTATGTGGTTGTGTTAGGACAGGTACATTCAGATATATGGACCATATGTGGTGGTGTTGGGACAGGTACATACAGATATATGGACCATATGTGGTGGTGTTAGGACAGGTACATTCAGATATATGGACCATACAGTATGTGGTGGTGTTGGGACAGGTACATTCAGATATATGGACCATATGTGGTGGTGTTAGGACAGGTACATTCAGATATATGGACCATATGTGGTGGTGTTAGGACAGGTACATTCAGATATATGGGCCATATGTGGTGGTGTTAGGACAGGTACATTCAGATATATGGACCATATGTGGTGGTGTTAGGACAGGTACATTCAGATATATGGACCATACAGTATGTGGTTGTGTTAGGACAGGTACATACAGATATACAGCAGAAACATAAGTCATAAGTCATAACATAAGTCATAAGTCATAACATAAATCATAACATAAGTCATAAGTCATGTAATGGCGTTTGTACTGTAATGCACAGACATTTACTAGTTCTCTCTAGTTAATGTGAATTCCCCCTTGATGATTCTAGATCCCTCAAATTCAGGTCTTCTTCTCTTGATCTCTGACGGTAGATGGAATACTAAGTGATTAGCCTACGCTGTCAGCTGATTTCCCCTCTCCTTCCCTTCTACCGTTCTAACACCCCTCTCGCTCTCTGTCTCGCTCTCTCTCGTTCTCTCTCTCTCTCGTTCTCTCTCTCTCTCGTTCTCTATCGCTCTCTCTCTCTCTCGTTCTCTATCGCTCTCTCTCGTTCTCTCTCTCTCTCGTTCTCTATCGCTCACTCTCTCTCGTTCTCTATCGCTCTCTCTCTCTCGTTCTCTATCGCTCTCTCTCTCTCGTTCTCTATCGCTCTCTCTCTCGCTCTCTCTGTTTCTCTCGCTCTCTCTCGTTCTCTCTCGCTCTCTCTGTTTCTCTTGCTCTCTGTTTCTCTCGCTCTCTCTCGTTCTCTATCGCTCACTCTCTCTCAACACTCTCTCTCAATGTGGAGCTATATACAGGAAGTACCAGAGCAATGTGGAGCTATATACAGGAAGTACAAGAGCAATGTGGAGCTATATACAGGAAGTACCAGTACCAGATCAATGTGGAGCAATATACAGGAAGTACCAGAGCAATGTGGAGCTATATACAGGGAGTACCAGTACCAGATCAATGTGGAGCTATATACAGGAAGTACCAGTACCAGATCAATGTGGAGCTATATACAGGAAGTACCAGTACCAGATCAATGTGGAGCTATATACAGGAAGTACCAGTACCAGATCAATGTGGAGCTATATACAGGAAGTACCAGATCAATGTGGAGCTATATACAGGAAGTACCAGTACCAGATCAATGTGGAGCTATATACAGGGAGTACCAGGTCAATGTGGAGCTATATACAGGAAGTACCAGTACCAGATTAATGTGGAGCATTATACAGGAAGTACCAGAGCAATGAGGAGCTATATACAGGGAGTACCAGTACCAGATCAATGTGGAGCTATATACAGGGAGTACCAGTACCAGATCAATGTGGAGCTATATACAGGAAGTACCAGTACCAGATCAATGTGGAGCTATATACAGGAAGTACCAGTACCAGATCAATGTGGAGCTATATACAGGAAGTACCAGTACCAGATCAATGTGGAGCTATATACAGGAAGTACCATATCAATGTGGAGCTATATACAGGAAGTACCAGTACCAGATCAATGTGGAGCTATATACAGGGAGTACCAGGTCAATGTGGAGCTATATACAGGAAGTACCATATCAATGTGGAGCTATATACAGGAAGTACCAGTACCAGATCAATGTGGAGCTATATACAGGAAGTACCATATCAATGTGGAGCTATATACAGGAAGTACCAGTACCAGATCAATGTGGAGCTATATACAGGAAGTACCAGTACCAGATCAATGTGGAGCTATATACAGGGAGTACCAGATCAATGTGGAGCTATATACAGGAAGTACCAGATCAATGTGGAGCTATATACAGGGAGTACCAGGTCAATGTGGAGCTATATACAGGGAGTACCAGGTCAATGTGGAGCTATATACAGGGAGTACCAGGTCAATGTGGAGCTATATACAGGGAGTACCAGATCAATGTGGGGCTATATACAGGAAGTACCAGAGCAATGTGGCGCTATATACAGGAAGTACCAGAGCAATGTGGAGCTATATACAGGGAGGACCAGATCAATGTGGAGCTATATACAGGAAGTACCAGTACCAGATCAACGTGGAGCTATATACAGGAAGTACCAGATCAATGTGCAGAGGTACGAGGTATTTGAGGTAGATATGTACATGAAGGCAGGGTAAAGTGACTAGACATCAGGATAGATAATAATAAGGTATTTGAGGCAGATATGTACATGAAGGCA